>NC_046158.1:130112260-130120458 GCF_011064425.1 Rattus rattus | reverse complement strand
GGTTTCAGACTTAACATTAGGGAGAAAGAAGAATGAAATGTTTAGTTATACTCTGAAAAATTCTTTTTAAAAGTTTAAACGGGCTTTAATGGTCCAATACTCTTCAGGGACTAAACGTATGTACTAGAACACACTAAGTACTATTCATGTCTTTTCTCTCACATTGTGTATTTTCTAACATTCCTTTTAGGAACACAACACCAGTTTGTCTGAATCTTGTGTTGCTTGAACTAGTATAAATATAGAAATTTGGTTTCTAGAAATAAGTTCAGTTCCTCATCCAGATTCATGATTGCCCTGCTCTGGGAGCCCCCTTAGATCGCCAGTTTGGACTTATACTGATTGTAAATTTAATTACCTGACTACTCATTGCTATTGCCAACGACTGTCAAAGCAGAGAGGCCCTCACCTTCCTTCTGCCCTCTTCTTTTCTGTGCTGTGATTACACTAGATTCAAAGTTGGTCAGAAAACTAAATTCTTACTCATGTACCTCTTTATCTCTAATCCCCTCACCCTGATCCAAGGAAGTTGGAGGACACTCATTCACTGGTCTCTTTTTCTTCTCACTGACCAATCAAAGCCCAGCCTGAAAGAACCTGCAGGACTGCCTTCCAAGTACTGGACAACAGAGGCAGGATTAGGTGTTCATAGCATGTCTAAGCAGAAGGAAAGGCTGAGCTATAGGAGATGTTGCTCTAAACAGACACAAATACAAAACACCTTTAGAAAAAGGAATGATATTCTTAATGAACAGGAAACAGTGGAGAATAAAAACAAGATCAGAACAGCATTGCATAAAGAGAATGACATTTAAAATGTAACACCAGAAGGTGAAGAGTCGCTGGCGGTCAGTCTGGTTGCAGAGCGAGCATGTGCAAAGGCCGCTGGGAAGCTGCGGTGCCCGGGGCAGCGCGATGGCGGAGGCTCGCAGCGCGTTCCCGGGCTGGGTCTTGGTGCTGGGCTGGGGCCTGGCACTGTGCTGTCTGTGCGGGGCGGGCCTGGCTGTGGAGTGGCAGCTAAGGAGTGGAAAACTACCACCCAGCACTGACCTCTGCATAGGCAAGGAAGTTAACAGATGCCGGAATATCTGGATTACTGGACAATACATGACTATGGCCCGCAGAGCAGAAGATTGTAACCAGTCCTGGCACTTTAATTTAGATGAGATTAAGGACCTTTTAGAGATACATCTACTTTGATGTGATTCACCCGTCTTCCTAATCTTGCAATTCTGGAAACATGAATGGGATAAACCACGGCACCTGTGCAGGTGGACCCTCAATTCCGAGAGGAAGTACTTTGGGAAGAGCCTGGATCATAAGGAAGAGACTGATCTCAACAGTGTGCTACAAAAATTTGAGACAAGTCATCCATCAACTACTACCAGCTTGCAGATTTCAAAGATGGACTACAAAATCTATGGTGGGAAAAAAATCCAGTGCCTTATGCCACAACAGGGAGAGAAGTGTGACCATTGGGTTGGGCAGAGGAGGCTGTGCTTCACTGAGCCAGAGGACTTCCATTTGCCCCAATAGGACTGATGTGGGATGTGAGAGTCGGCCTGATCTTCTATCCTCCACCCAAGTCCCAACACTGATATTCACATTTGGAAATGTTTTATGTTCTAAGTAAGATAGTTCCCAAATCATTGTGCTTTCTAAAATTCACTAAAAAGTTTCTTTAAAAAAAAAGTAACACCAACAATTGACTTTGTAAAAAGATCAATATGGTGGAAGGAACACATAGGTATAATGGGACTTGAAAAAAAGAGCATGAAGTCTTTTTCTGTAGAAGAATAGCATTAATGTGATAGTGTTTGACCTTGCCTGTGTTACCCAATATTGGCTACTGAATCTCTAACCTGACACACAGCCAATGGCATGTGCTTCAAATCTCTGAGCTGACTTAACTGTGTCAACCAAAAATTTTGCATGTGTTGCATCGACATATCCCTGAAATGGAAATTCAACTTCCTCCTTCCAGCTTAACAAATTTAAATTGTACCCCCACAAAATCTAATCTGTTTTCATTCACATGAGTATTAATGAGGTTCTCCGGAGTCTCAGAACTTAGGGAATGTCTCTTATATTCTAGCAAATTATTAGGAATGACCTACGGTCTGCTTGCAACTAACCAAATGATGAGCCCAATTTTCAATGGGAAGTTCAAAATCTAGTAGTTACTCAGTCCCGACAGCTAAATGGTTCAGCTTGTATTTTGTATAAGCTGGAATGTTGAAAAAGAGGTTCAACAGATGGGCTGACAAGCAATTACAGGAAGGAAGAAGAATGCCACCTTTCCCTAGTCTTCACGAGGCCTCCAGCACAAAGTGTGACCTGAGATTAGTATACACCACCAAGCCTGGAAGTGAAACTTCCTTTATCCCAGGCTGGCCTGGAACTCAGAGACTCTGCTTGCGTGTTCTGCTGGGATTAAAAGGTGCAATACCTGTCTGGGGGAATAAACTTTACAGCACTATGCCTCAATAACTGATCAATAGTTGGCTGTCATCCCTATCAAATCTGGGTCCAGAAACCCGTGTCTTCAGTCTGAAGACCTGGATCACAGTGTGACCTCCATTTCTGGATTGTAGTTGCTTCCAGATGTAGTCAGCTGACACCATGCAAAAATTAATACATACTAGAAAAATTATAAAATCATTCACCCTGTCTGATTGGTCCTTCTTTCGAATGGTGGCGCCTGCAGCTGACTCTTTTCAGCTTTTGGTCTGGGGTTCAGCTACTGCCTATCTGTTTCATCTGACAGTGTACACAGTAAACTGTTCCTCCTGTTCCTTCTGAAGGCAGAAGGCATGCCCACAGCAAAATACTTTTCTCTTACTGAAATGGACAGTTCCATTCGAACTCAAATGAGGAATTTTAAAACACAAGTCCATGGTTGTGTCAGTCCTTTAATTCTTTCGAGAATTTAGAAATTTTATCAATAGGAAAGAAAGGTCATTGCCTGGGGAAGCCTGAGGCTGGGATCAAAAGATACTGAGTCAATGGCCACAGCTTATTCTTAGAAACATTTCTGTAAAAGGAAGAAGATGATTTAACTATTGTAGAATTAATATACCTTCCCAGGAATCATTACTCCAAACGATTACATTAGTGAAGAATAATCTTTTAATGATACAATCTACTCAGCTCTGGCTAATGCTCAAAGAAAAGACAGCCAAGAACAGATTTTCGTTCCAGATATGCTATCAATCCATGTCTCTTTTAGGTCTGACCCAGGATTATGTTTTAAATAACAAGTGTAGACTGGAGATTCTAAGTCCAACAGATGGGAGACTTACACAGCAACAATATAACCAGAATTATTTCTTAAGTACGGTGCCCGGATGACGGCAGGTCCTCTTCCAGTGACAGGGTCCTGAAATATGGATCTGAAGATGAGAGACAGGAAAAAGTAGGAGGTAGACAGTGTGGGGGCTGGGGTGGGATATGTTGGACAACCTCTGTCTTGTTCAGATGAGGCTTTGAAGAATAGCATCTGGTGTACTTCTTGGGAGGGAAAAAAAGAAGTGAGAGATTTCTATAAAGTTAGCACAAACTACCATGAAATGGGAAAACACAGGAAGGATCTAATAAAAGAATTTGTACAAGAGGAACCTGAACATCTCAAAAACATTACTGACCAAGCCCCCCTGAGAACCATAGCCTCATGTGGTGCGAAGGACTGGGATCTCAGGATCTGACAACCCAACCCCAAAGGCCCTGGTCCGACTATCACCTGATTTCCCAAAGCACCTTCCTTGCTTTAGAGAAGGAGCTCTATTTTACTCTCACTGCATCAGAATCCTTAGGGTGCTCCTGGGCTTAAGCCCCCAGGCTGTTACTTTGGCTCTGGGCGTGAGAAGGGCTGTGCCATTCTCCATCCATGAAGGCCTCATAAAAGCCTTGCTTAGGTTGGGATTTAGCTGAGTGGTAGAGCTCTTGCCTAGCAAGCACAAGGCCCTGGGTTGGGTCCCCCAGCCCAAAAAAAAAAAAAGCCTTTTGCTTGATCAGGCCAGTTCCCAACACTGTGGTGTTTTTCCTTTCAAAGACTTGTCACCCAATGTAGTCTTCGTGTAGCAAAAACCTTCTTTTCTCAAGAAGAAACCCCCTGGTCCTTTAAGGATCTCCAGGCCTTAATGTTGTCTCACAGACCCAGGATTGTCCTTGAGCCCTTGTTGAAATCCTGTTCTTGATTGGGCCTTGTCGTGATTGTAAACTAGAGTTGTCTCCTTAGTTGTAGTTTGGGACAAATGTCTAATCCTGGTAAAAAACACATGTATTCTAAATATCTTCTATTCTCTAATAGACCTGGTTAGCATACCGTTATCTAAAGTGTTTTAGAGACAGTCCTCCCTCAAGCTGACATTATAAGTTTTGATAAATCCTTTACATGATCAATTTTACTTTCTTCATCCACAGCTAAATATTGGGTGCTACCTACTCAACCTTGGCGAGATGCTTTTTTGCAGCTTCCACAGAATTAACTCAAAACAGATTCTTACACCTACATATTAAAGAGCTAACTGCTAAGGCAGAACTTACTGAAGATACCAGAAACTAGACTCTCCGAGTTTGGCATCCTGAAGTCGTTCCCCAAAGCTTTGTGCAAATGCAGCCATCCTGCTAAAATTATTCAGAGCCCATCTTCGGTTCCAGGAAGAGAAAACATTACCACAAGGAACCTGAAATCTCTTCTGTCTGGCTGCTGTTTCACGGGAGCTCCAGAGACTACCCACCCACACCAGGTCCCTCTGCTGGTCGCCTTGCTCTTCCTTTTGTGGAAATGGTTCTGCATCTTACCAAAGTTGGGGACTTCAAAGCTTGCTCTGAGCTCTCTCACAGCATCCAGCAGCAGGACAGAACACATCAAACGGAATTCTCGTGACTGTTCAGTTTCAGAGAGGAAACTGCAGGAAAGCTCATTTAAAAGCTCCTGAAAGGCCTGGCTACTCCTCTGATTGGCAGGAACGCGAGATGTTCGATTAGCTAATGATTCTTGGTGACTTAAGCACCAACCAGGAGCTAAAAAGTGAGCTGAAGGGATACCGGGGAAAAGTTCCCTGCACAGGCTGCCAATCCTTTTCCCAGCTGTAGAGCTCTGCATTCAGTACAACTGAAAGGTAAAAGTTTTAAGTTGCCCCCTAGACACAAAGTTTAGAGAAGAAAGAAAAGAAACAGGTTAGTCCCCCAGAATTGTATGTTCCAGAAGCCCCTCATGGGGCTATAGAACAAATAATTACATCGACCAGTTCTACAGCTTTCTCCCCAGGAACTATTTGACCATGAAGTTAGATTTTAAAATCTTAGAGAGCAACCTTGAGAAGCAGGAAGCTTCTCCCAGGAGCTAGTGAACCATATTTAAATAATGTTGAGAAAACCAGGCTCCTCCTTGTGATTTTTTTCACTGGTATTCTCGACATTTTCCAACGACGCCTCCTTACCCCCTCTGCTGTGCTTTCCTTTAATTCTCTAGGCCACTGGTATCAACCTGCCCTGTGGGATATGAGTCTGACCTGTGCACTATGTCTTATGGATAAACCTCGTGGTGGGATTACAAGGATGGTCTTGTGGAGTTCTGGGGTCTCTGCCTCCTCATGTGTCTTTCACAACTTGTTTCTGTTTTTCAATAACAGGTTCAGGAGGATCCACAACTCAGGAGGATCCACAACTTGAAATGTTCAGCATTTCCGCTGCTTTTTTCCCCCTTGTTGCAGTTTCCCTCTCCAACCCTAATCGCCCAGACAAAGAAAATTTCCAACTCAATTATCGTGAAAACAATCCAGCGTCTAGATTAAAAGATCCAATTTTACACTGTCCTGTATTCCTAGCTCCCAAATCCTATCCTTTGCACCTTTTATTTGCCAAGTCTCCAGCTTCTTCCTCTCCCACGACGACTCTCTCCTTGCTTCTTTCCTTTCTCCTCCCCTGACTCCTCTAACTTTTTTCAGTTCCCCATCGTGTGTCTAAACTGTCCCTTTCCCACCTATCTTCATTACTCCTCTCCCCACTCTCTCAACTGTTCAATCCTCTCCCCCCTCCTCAGGTTCTACTGGCTCAACTGTCACCAACTGTCTTCTCTCACCCTATTCTCTGAATCTAATCCCCCTCTCGCTCCCGACTCTTCCCTCTGCCCAAATTTCGCGCTCTTGCCTTTATTTTACAAATTCAGAGAGAACTCCAAGGCAAACCACAACATTTCCCCCTTTTTGTCCAGTTAAAAAACCTTTTCCCTATACATATGTGAACTAAGTATTATTACCATTCTGCAATTTATAAAACCAACAATACACTCATCACCCAGTCCATCAATTTTGTTCATTAACCATGTCATCTATACTAAAAACTATACCTGACTATATCCTGGTTTTAGATCCTATGCCACCTAAAAACCACCCTAACAGATTTATCATCTTTCACAATACTAAACCGCTTGGGTTGTCTATGAGACTACCAGTCTCCAACCACATCAGAAATCCAAGAATGATTAATATTACTCTGAAAATAAGGAAGCACAAAACATGGCTTCCTCAGCTTAGCTAATTTATAGACTGTTTATCACCTGACAGCCCTTTTGGCTCTTTATCATGTCGGAGAGAGTACCGTCTTCAGCCTTCTTCTGGCCCAGGATCATCTGCTGATAAGTCTTAGTACGCAGATTTTAGTGGGTTGATCACCCGTTTTGGCAGAGATTATCAGCTTCACTATTCTGCATAATTCTTGTCCTTTTCAGAATAGTGTTTTGTCTGTAGATGAATTGAAGCAATTTTGCTCAGTGGCTGTGTCACCACGATTTGAGCAACTCACGGATTTCAACCCCTTCTTCGAGTTCAAGGGGTCCTGTAAAGGGCAGACAGGTCTCAGTCAAATGATTCAGATGAAGAAATGTACATAAACGGGTTATATTTTGGACTTCTGATGTCTTGAAGATTTCCTATCTACATAGGCATTTCTGAACTGTTGCAGAATAACTGTGTTGGCCTTCTAATCGGGGAAGTATTTCAAACCCATCTAAACCGACTTAGAACCATGACTTTGTTATCTGGCCTTTAGTTGTACTGGTTAATCAACTAAAAATAATGTATAATAGCAGTTATAGACTGGTCTAAGATTTTATTTCTTAGATGCATAGTGAGCACAATGCTTGTTAAAGTAGCATATTATCTCAATTGCAATCAATAAGAAAGTATACCACTGAAAACCTTGCATTTGTGTAAAATGCATTCTAGCAATTAATGAAAAGATTGCAGCTTTAAATTTGTATCAATTACAAACATTTCATCAATGTAAAAAGGACAAAATTTTGTCGCAGCATAAGCCTATAATCTATCCTCGTTTGTCTATTTCTAACTTCTATGTATTACTATATCACCCCCGTAATTCAGCAATATAGAAAAGAGGAAAGGAAAGATAGCAATCCCTGAGTTTAAATTCTCTAGTTCCCCATGCCCAAAGCTACATTTGTATTGTATCCCTTAAAAGAAAACATATCCATAGTTCTTAGAATAACCAGAACCATCCACCCCAACATAAGGAACTGGGACGATGAATAAGGAATTGGGGCAAAGAATTCCCTTCTGGGGCCCAAGGGGAATTAGGAAAAGTTGGCTTTGTTGAAGTAGAGCTAGCTGGGATTTGCCTGCCAGTCACTCTGTGCTGAGAAAGTTCATCGCTTAGCTGACCTCTTGACTATGACAGTCTGAAGGGCTGGATAAGTAAGCTGGCCATTCTGGAAAAGTTCTGAAAGCAAGCCTTTAAATGAAGCAGCTTCAGTGTAATTGAGGGAGAATCAAACACGAAGTTGGACTGGAAGGTCCCGGAATCTCAGCATCCCAGAGTGTGGATCATTTCAGGGCTGTCTTTCTCTTCTTTCATCCTGCAGCACACAAAACTTTACAAGCATTATATAGTTCTGTAAGCGCATTCACATGGAGTAAGCAGGGTGCACAGCTTAGTTAATAAAGATCAACAAAGAAAGGTGACTACCTTTCTTCAGGTTAGGTTAATCATATAATCAAACCGTAACATAATTTTGTAATACATGTATGTATTACAAGTTATGAGAAATTCATACTCAAAATGTTACTGGCTGTTTATAGACATTTTAGTCTCAGCCAGTTCATACACGGAGACCTAAACATCCTCATATATACATTACCTATTTGTTGATTGTCTTAGTCTCCCTTTTCTTCTGTGTT
>NC_046158.1:129951661-130112204 GCF_011064425.1 Rattus rattus | reverse complement strand
TCGCGGGGTTCTGCCCACGGGCTCTCGCGGTGGCCAGGTCATAAAATTCTTAAGAACAGAGGAAAGGGGCCAGGCAAGAAAGCTAGGGGGTGGCCAGGTGAGAGAACAACCAGATCAGGTGACAAATAGCATTCAGTCACACAGCTAAATGAGGAGCTTTCTTGGGACAAAAAGGCCAGTGCAAAAATGAGAGCAAGCTTTGTGCCTGTAAAACAGAAAGGTGAGCAGAGGGGCAGCTGGAGTCTGTTACGGGCTGTCTCTCTGGACTTAGATTCTCCCATAAGGGGTACCTCCCTTCAGTGTCAGCTCGGTGGCTCTGCCTCTCAAGAGACTCAGCCTCCAAACGTCACTAGGCTTCCAGTAAGAACTAATGTTACAGTAAGATGGTTAGGACCTGGGTGCTAGATGCCAAGCGGCTGAAAAAAGAATTGTATGACTTGTCCACTTTGGGGGGGAAGTTTCTTCCAGGCTGTCAGACATGCCTGGAGACCTTGAGTCAAGAGACCAGGAGAAAATAGCATCTGAGCCTGTAGAGTGTTGAAGTTAGGCTTGCCCAGGGGGGGTGTGATCCGATTGAAGCCTCTGGTATCAGAGAGTAAGCTATAGTTAGAGATAATTGGCTATAAGGACTCTTTCTGCTGCCATTCCTGAGGCAGGAGTCACAGTTGAGCGGAGCTTCCTGCCTCTTACATCCAATAAAGGGATTGCTAACACTGGAGTACTGGCCTTTAATAGAAGTATAGCCCTCCCTGTGCCTCTGAATTCCAGGACTGCAGTAGTAGCCCTTCACCAAGCTGTCTCACTGGGTCCATGGAAAAGAAAACATTGATGCTGACCTTGGCCACAGCCTCCAGTTGGAGTAAGCTGAAGAGCCCCTGCCAAGACTTTCTCCTGTTATCATCCTAGAGTAAAGCCTGTTCTGTCTGGCAAAACAAAGTTCCTCGCAGTCTGCTGCAGACTCTTTCTGACACTACTTTAGGGGCTCCCTGCCCCCAAGCCTGGGGCATTTTGACCATAGGGGCAGGAACTGACGCTGTGGGGATAGGATCAGAGGCACTCTCTATGTCAATGATGACTAACAGGGAAGGTGACTTAATGCTGGAGATCAACTCTCTCTTGGAATAGGGCCAGCAGATAAGGCAGGCTCCCTTAAAGAACTTCTCTTAATGAACGCTCTCCTGTGAGCAAGTGTTGAAGTCTGACCACTGAAGGCAGAGACTGGAATTTTTTTCAGGGCCAAAAGTCTCATAATAATCTTTAAAATAAATAATCACTAACTCTCCACTATCTTTTTGCTGTTAAAGCGTCAGCCCCAGCCGGCCTCATCACCTTGAAACTCCTCTTACGCCGACTTGGCCTGAGCTGTGCTGCTGTGCATGCTCAGCCTGCAGCTTGCTTGCTAGCAGGCTCGCTGTCTGCCACCCTCAGCCCCACACTTCCTCACTCTGTGCTGCCTCTTCTTTAGAAGCTGTGACTGTCTAAACAACAGGGAGATCCTTTTTCAGGATCCAAGGCAAAGCTTTCAGGTTCTTGTTTATGCCTACTTCAGACACGATCACTCGATAACCTGGAGTCCTTCATGCGCATGTATGATAAACTGTTAATAGTTGCTAGACTGGGCAAGGGGATCAAAAGGAGGGGCATCTGTCCTTGGGGAGGAGGCTCAAGAGAGAAAGACAAAACTCCTGGGGGAGAAATCAATTTCTCTCAAGCAAATTATTTCCAAGTTAAGCACCAAGAGGACCAAGTAAAATTCCTTGACAAACAGCTCCATGATTTGAAACACAGTCATCTGTCCATGATTTCAAACACAGTCATCAGTCCAAGTCCAAAAAACAAAACAAAAGCCAAAAAGACACTCGACATACCATAGAAAACAAACTAGACAAACCAGACCAAGAGAAGGCATCCTATAACCAATTTCCACAGATGCCTGATACCTTCAGTACCTGGCCCAAACTGCAGCTTAACCTTAGCTGCTTCTGGGATGAGGCGGACTGTCTGATCCCACCTCTCAACGGGATTCTAGAGTGTCCTCTAGATTCCTTTCTCCTCCTAGAGCATCCTTTAGGGCCTGTGGCCTATGACAACTAGCACGTCTGCCTGTCACAGCCGTAAGCCCCTCACAGAACCCACAGCGACCACTGAGGGGACTCTAATCCCCTCTGAAGGGACTCGAACCCTTCAGACAGCAGACACAGACAACACAAGACAACATGAAACAAAGATGAGACAACATGACACAGAGACAAAACAGAAAGTAACACAGAACACAGAACACAGATTTGCTCGAGCTTACCACCGATCTCTTTGCCAATTGTGGTCTCGGGGGAGTGCAATTCCCGGCTGATGCACAAAAGTGTTGTAAGACCCCATAGTGGCCTTACCTCAGGAGTGCCACCCATAGAGCACAGATTGACAAAGTGACCACTGCAATAGCATGAGAGTATAAGGTTTTTAATCCACGTATGTGGGGTTGCTCATCCACGCAGGGAGAGGCAACCTTGAACCCAAAAAGCACACAACTTTTATTCATTACAGAAGGCAGACTTCAGCAACAGGGTTAACTGATCCATTAAACAATCACCAACTGTGCACTATCTTTTGTGCCAATTGTTCCCTCCTGGGAGAACTATGGACAAATATTTCCTACAGAATCTAAGAATTTATTTAAATTTTTTTAACCCTATTCTTCGCATCCTGAGAGACTCCCTGAGTCCTGTCACAAAAGGTACCTGTAGAATGCTTGTCCCATCACTCACCACTGAGATCTGTGTTGTCAGGGGAGAAACACACACTAAGCCTCTGAACCAAGTCGGCAGTCCATGGTTGCCAAAAGCGGAGGAGCAAAGGCTCCGACAAAGAAGGAAGACAGGCCTGTCTATTCACGGGGGACGACGCTCTCCTCCAGGAGACCTCCAAACAGCTGCACATGGGCGCCATTTGTCAACGACGGGGATGGGGGTACCTGGAAGAGAATGAGGGACAAGAGACACGAAGAAGGACACCAAGACAAGAGTCTGATCAAGGCGACAATTTTATTTTTCTCCAAGGCTGAATTTATACCATAACAGGGGTAACAGAGGAAGGGGGAAGTGGGAAACATTTACACAGGCCAAGGACACAGTATTCGTGTGGTCAGGGAATCGGCTGATGTTGACAGGATGTTAGGAAGGTCACAGGTTTGTCATATTATTAGTCAGCAGGAGAACTTTATCATATTATTATTATTTTTTGACCACCAGATTTGTATTAGACGTCTGCAACTGGCTGGGGATTTTCCATGAACCTAGTCATACCTAATCCTAACCATAATAATAACATCAACAATGGAGGGCTTCAAGGGCATCTCTCCCAACAAGCTGGTTTTCAGTATATACCTGAATTTCAAAGAAATAGGCTCTAATGCCAGTTTCAAAGATTGAAATTGCTAGCCAGAGGCAGGGCAAGCAGACAAAGAGAAAAAGACCTACCATCTTCAATCTCCTTTATATATGTAAGCTGTCATGGGAAGCTGTCACCTAGACTAAAGGTGGATCTTATCGCATCGAGAGATCCAGAATAAGGTTTTTTCCAGGTACAAAAATATAATTAAGAAAAATTCCCCACACTACCCAACTCTTTGGGTTTTAGTTAATTCCAGATGTGGTTAATTTCGCTACCAAGAATAGCTAGCACAACATCCAAAACAGAACAGCTGAAAAAGATTTTTTCCTGTGGCAGGTAAGGAGGGCATAGGAGCCATTTCCAAAGCAATGATTGTGCTCAATAAAGGAAGCACTGAGACTTAGGGAATCTGGATACATTCACAATTAGATCCGCCTACTCCTGAGCAAGCTAAGTTAGATCCTCTCCTGAAGATGGTCAAATGTAAAACAGAGATATTTAAGGGCATTCTTAGCTCAAAGTCATCGAGAAACATAGGTGAATTATGAAAGGATAGTGCGAAATGTTTCTGGAATGTTCACCTTGCATTAAAAGGTCTTAGCTGAAAAATCAAGTAAATGACACTGTGAAAGTAGATTGCTCAGAAGCCAGCGATCCCCGTTCCTCATGTCTGTGATGAAACAAATAAATGTGTCAATGCCACGATTTTCACATATGCAATGGACAAAGAACACAAATTCAGAGAACCTCAAGGAAAAGTCACCTTTTCAGTACGGTGGACACTGTTCTTAGAAGAACTTCTGTCTTTCGCAGAGCTGTGACATCACTGTATAAAAATTCACACGTGTGTGTGTGTGTGTGTGTGTGTGTGTGTGTGTGTGTGTGTAGCCATCTGTGGAGGCAAACCTCACCTACCTTTTGCTATAGAAACATATATACACACAGAGAGACATTTATATATACATATATACACACATATATGTATTAAGTATATGTATATATGCATAATATTTTCTATGCTGTATAAAGTTTACACTTGGGTTATTCAGATGTTGATTTCTCTGCCCTCAAGTCCTGTTTCAATCCAAAAATGGCGTTGTGATGCTTATATCAAGAATCTCCTGTTTCAAGTTTGTATAAACAATTCTTACCATTTATTCTCTACCTTTTCAATAAATATTGATAATCCAATAGCTAGGAAGAATCAGAGTATAGAGTAGGACTTCCATTGCCAAAAGGAAGGAGAAAAGAAAAGCATTTATCATGGGAAGACATAGGAATTTGAGCCATTAGAAGAGGGTCTGAAAAGCCAGATCAATAATAATATGCAAGTATCATGGGCTGTGGGTTAGAGGTAGTCAGATTAGCAGAAAAGGTACAGATGGATCATTTAATGGGTCAGAGATTGAGTTGTAGTTTTAAATAGATTTTGGTTTCCCTGTACAGGTACTGGGGACTAACACAAGGAGAAGAAATACTGCCACCAGATTAACTCACTTTTATATTTATATTAAAAATAATTTAGGATCATGTGTGTGTGCGTTTGTGCTTGTGTTTGTGTGTGTGTGTGTGTTAAACCTATGAGAGAGAGAAAGAGAGACAGATTGTGTGTGCATGAGCGTGTGTGTGTGTTTGTGTGTGTGTGTTTGTGTGTGTGTGTGTGTGTGTGTGTGTGTGTGTGTGTGTGTGTGTGTGTGTGTGCTTGTGTCTGGACCAACAGAGGCCAGAAAACTGCAGGAGATGCCTGGGACTGGAATTAGAGAAAAATTGTTTTCTAGAAACAGAATCAGAATTCTTTCTTTGTAACAACAAGTGCTCTGAAGTCTAAACTATCCCTCTAACCAGTTTCTTAATATAAATTTATCTTTATACATTTTAGTACATTAAATAATAATAATTTAATACATTAAAATAATAATAATTAAAATGTGTTAAATCACTTCCAACTTCTGGTCCTAGCTCCATCACATCCCAAATTGTTTGCAACCAATTTCTTCCTACTTAAGTATGAGTGAACGAGTATGTTCAAATATATGAACAATGCATGCTGAGTCCATTTCTGTTGGTTGTGTGCATATGGTTTGAGGACTGACCACATTGCATTGGTTGCATAGCATAGAGGTCAGCCAAAAGACTGAACTCACCTTTTCCTGAGGCTAATTGTCTCACTTGCAGGAGAGTTCTGCTCTTTAATGAGCAACAGGATATTGGGGACACAGAGGTCCTTGCAAACACAGGTAACCTGGGAAAGCAGGAATGTTAAACACACAAGGAATCTCTTCTCAATGAAGATGATAAAATACCTACTTTCAGTGCAAAAGGCTTAGAGTAGATTTTATTAGTGACCTGATGACCCTTTGCCATTTGTGGAGGCCAGACTTCACCTACCTTTTGCTATAGAGTAGACCTAACTGACCCAAATTCCCCAGAATGAGTAATACTTGGTCTTGGGACATATTCATGGTTACAGTTTAATGAACGATAAAACATTTACCTATCTTAAGTCTAAGTCACTTTGCTACTGTAACTGACCTACTGGAGTTCTTTTGAGGACAGAAATTGCAGTCTCTGCTGTTTAGCACTTCATCATAAAATTATAGCAGGTATTTAAGTAAAGGATTAATTGCTAGAAGCTTTTCCTTCTTGTCCAGATGCCGCATGCTTGTCAGGGTAGGGGGAGGTTGGGAGCAATAAACTTTGAACCAGGAGGAAAGAGTCACATTTGAGAAGGAAACTTATTTACACAATCAAATATAGATTAAATGCCCACAAATTTGTATATAAATTCATGCTTACTTATTCTTACATCATCATTCAAACCACTTGGGTTCACCTACATACTTTTTTCATAATTACATACTTACACAACACACACACACACACACACACACACACACACACACACACACACACACACTTACATATGTATATGGAGCAAAAGACCAAGTGCCCATGCAGAAGGAACTCAATAATTCTGGATAAAAAATAGGTTCCAATCTTTATCGCAAAGAGAAATAAAAAACTTCTACCCTTTTATTGCTAAATGAATTAAACCCAAGTCTGTAAAGTTCTCTTTAGGAATACTAACCCTGCCTTCTTATTCAAAAAAGACCTGTTCTGTCCCATGGTAAGGAGAAACCTGCCTGTTTTATCTGCTCTCTCTATAGCTTCTTTTTTCCTCTTTCCCTCTGTATTCTGCATATTGTTCTCTTAATTTTTTAAGTTGCCTTATAATTTCCAAGTTATTCCCCTCTGCATTCTCCTTCTAATCTCCTGCTCTGATGTAACAATGCCTATACCCCCAATGCCTAACTCCCAATGGCTTACACCCAGTGCTATGTTCCCAAGGCTATGCCTGCCAATGTAATCTTTCCTACTCGTTTCTACCTTTTCTAGAAGAATAGATCACATGGTTTTTCCAAGCATCCACTTTTTTTTTTTACAGAAGTTTGCTAGAACTTCAAACATAAATTCAAATCATAAATTGAAAAAGAACTGTACAAGAAAGACTGTTTACATGCATATCCATTAAGTGTAATTACTGGGCTAAAACTTCATTATCTATCACTAGGTCAACAGATTTGTTAAAAACTAAAAACCATATTGTTTTTTATTAGATATATTTCTTTACTTACATTTCAAATGTTATTCCCCTTCCGGGTTTCCTGTCCATGGGGCCCCCTCCCCTCCACTCCCCCTCCACCATACAGGGTATTCCCCCTATACATCCCCCTTACTGCAACCCCATATTCCCCTGCACTGGGGGTCCAACCTTGGCAGGACCAAGGGCTTCCCCTTCCCCTGGTGCCCCAACAAGGCTATTCTCTGCTACATATGCAGTTGGAGCCCTGGGTCAGTCCATGTATAGTCTTTCAGTAGTGGTTTAGTCCCTGGAAGCTCTGGTTGGTTGGCATTGTTGTTTTTATGGGGTTGCAAGCTCCTTCAACTCTTTCAATACTTCCTCTAATTCCCCCCAAGGGGGTCCTGTTCCCAGTTCAGTGGTTTGCTACTAGCATTGACCTCTGTATTGGACATGCTCTGGATGTATCTCTCAGGAAAGATCTATATCCAGTCCCTTTCAGCATGCACTTTTTAGCTTCATCAATCTTATCTAGTTTAGGTGTCTGTATATATATGGGCCACATGTAGGGCAGGCTCTGAATGGCCATTCCTTGAGTCGTTGTTCTAAACTTTGCTTCCATATCCCCACCTAGGAATATATTTTCCCCTTTTAAGAAGTGGGAGCATCCACATTTTGGTCACCCTTCTTCTTGAGCTTCCTGCTGTCTATGGATTGCACCGTGGGTAATTCATGCTTTTTGGCTAATATCAACTTACCAATGAGTGCATACCAAGTGTGTTTTTCTGTGATTAAGTTACCTCACTCAGGATGATATTTTCTAGTTCATTCCATTTGCGTATGAATTTCATGAAGTCATTGTTTTTCATAGCTGAGTAGTGCTCCATTGTGTAGATGTACCACATCTTTTAAATCCGTTCCTCTGTTGAAGGACATCAGGGTTCTTTCCAGCTTCTGGCTATTATAAATAAGGCTGCTATGAACATAGTGGAACATGTGTCTTTGTTGTATGTTGGAGCATCTTTTGGGTATATGCCCAGGAGAGGTATAGCTGGGTACTCAGGTAGTATAATGTCCAATTTTCTGAGGAACCTCCAGACTGATTTCCAGAGTGGTTGTACCAGTTTGCAATCCCACCGACAATGGAGGAGTGTTCCTCTTTCTCCATATCCTCGCCAGCATCTGCTGTCACCTGAGTTTTTTATCTCAGCCATTCTGACTGGTGTGAGGTGGAATCTTGGGGTTGTTTTGATTTGCATTTCCCTGATGACTAAGAATGTTGAACATTTCTTTAGGTACTTTTTGGCCATTCGATAATCCTCTGCTGAGAATGTTTTGTTTAGCTCTGTACCCCATTTTTAATAGGGTTATTTGGCTCTCTGGAGTCTAACTTCTTGAGTTCTTTGTATATTTTGGATATAAGCCCTCTATCAGATGTAGGATTGTTAAAGATCTTTTCCCAATCTGTTGGTTGCCGTTTTGTCCTAACGAGAGTGTCTTTTGCCTTACAGAAGCTTTGCCGTTTTATGAGATCCCATTTGTCGATTCTTGATCTTAGAGCATAAGCCATTAGTGTTTTGTTCAGGAAATTTTCTCCAGTGCCCATGTGTTCGAGATGCTTCCCCACTTTTTTTTCTATTAGTTTGAGTGTATCTGGTTGGATGTGGAGGTCCTTGATCCACTTGGACTTAAGCTTTGTCCAGGGTGATAAGAATGGATCGATTTGCATTCTTCTACATGCTGACCTCCAGTTGAACCAGCACCATTTGTTGAAAATGCTATCTTTCTTCCATTGTATGGTTTTAGCTCCTTTGTCAAATATCAAGTGGCTATAGGTGTGTTTGTGTGTTCACTTCTGGGTCTTCAATTCCGTTCCACTGATCTATCTGTCTGTCTCTGTACCAACATCATACAGTTTTTATGACTATTGTTCTGTAACACTGCTTGAGTTCAGGGAAGGTGATTCCCCCAGTATAGCGCCCAACCTCGACCAGCAAGGAAGACATGACCAGCGAAGATCTTCTTCAAGCAGATTTACTCAGGAACCTTGATACAATCTTCTGACCCCGGGAAATCCCCATACCACACTTAAATAGCTAGTGCTGGCCACTCCTAGCAAGCCACGTGGGGACATTGGATAGGCTGTACTATGCGGAAGCGACCAGGCCAAGCAGGACCAGCCAAATAAGGACTTGTTTTTCTCAAGGACTTGTTTTTCTCAATGAGCAGAAGGCAGAAACCGGACTTGTTTTTCTTAATGAGTGGAAGGCGGAAACCGGCGCCATCCCCGGGGCGCGGGACCTCGCAGCTCCCTACACCCAGAAGTCCTTTTATTGTTGAGTATAGTTTTCGCTATCCTGGTTTTTTTTGGTATTTGCAAATTGCTCTTTCTATCTCTATAAAGAATTGAGTAGGAATTTTGATGGGGATTGCATTGAATCTGTAGATTGCTTTTGGCAAAATGGCCATCTTTACTATGTTAATCCTCCCAATCCATGAGCATGGGAGATCTTTCCATCTTCTGTGATCTTTCTCAATTTCTTTCTTCAGAGACTTGAAGTTCTTGTCATACAGATCTTTCACTTGCTTGGTTAAAGTCACACCAAGATATTTTATATTATTTCGACTATTGTGAAGGGTGTCATTTCCTTAATTTCTTTCTCAGTCAGTTTATCCTTTGAGTAGAGGAAGGTTACTGATTTGTTTGAGTTAATTTTATACCCCGACACTTTGCTGAAGTTGTTTATCAGGTTAAGTAGTTCTCTGGTGGAACTTTTGGGGTCACCTAAGTACACTACCATATCATCTGCAAATAGTGATATTTTCATTTCTTCCCTTCCAATTTGTATCCCTTTGACCTCCTTTCACTGTCTGATTGCTCTGGTTAGGACTTCGAGTACTATATTGAATAAGAAGGGAGAGAGTGGCCAGCCTTGTCTAGTTCTTGATTTTAGTGGGATTGCTTCAACTTTCTCTCTATTTAGTTTGATGTTAGCTACTGCTTTACTGTATATTGCTTTTACTGTGTTTAGATATGTGCCTTGAATTCCTGATCTTTCCAAGACTTTTATCATGAAGGGGTGTTGAATTTTATCAAATGCTTTCTCAGCATCTAATGAAATGATCATGTTAAAAACCATATTTTTGTGACTAAATTATTAGTGAAGTTTCAAATACATAAACCCAGTCAATATTTTTATTGTCTTTGCATCAATAGTAAATCTTTAGTTATTTTTTATGACCTCTGGTTAATGGTTTTACAACCTCTTGGAATGTGCTTTAAGTTGTAGATGCCTACTTGTTTCTCAGAAGCAATTAACTCATAATACTTGAAGACTGGCAGAGTTTTTAATGGCAGGTTTTTCTTATTATTATCAGAGAGGACTTAATAACAGTCTTATTATAAAAGAAATTAATAATTTCTAATATAATTTTAGGAATTTAGTGATTGTTAATATATTTAATAATAACAGGAAAAGCATATTAATAGCAGGAATCTTTCCTAAAATGCAGTCTTCTTGACCTTGCCTGGATGCAAATCTGTCATTAAATTTAATAGTCCATGGCAGAACCGTGTCAAGAAGATCAACTGCTAGTTTTTAGCTTCTCTTTGATGGCTCCTGGTATACCAGGAAAAGAAAACTTGATGTAGAAAATACCTCAAAACTACACACACACACACACACACACACAGAGAGAGAGAGAGAGAGAGAGAGAGAGAGAGAGAGAGAGAGAAAGAGAGAGAAAGAGAGAGAGAAAGAACAAAATTAATAACATAAAGAGAGCACTGGAGAATCAGGTTAATATATTAACTTTGTCATTTTGTTTCAAACCAGTGCCATATCATTTTCAAAAATGAATATTTTCAAGCATGATAGTGTGTGCTATCAATCTCAGCACTTTGGATGCAAATTCATAACCATGAATTTGAAGCCATGATGGTCTACATAGTTACTTTCATAATATAACATATCTCAAGTAGACCTATTGAGAAAGAAAGAAAGAAAGAAAGAGAGAGAGAGAGAAAGAAAGAAAGAGAGAAAGAGAGAAAGACAGACAGACAGACAGACAGAAAGAAAGAAAGAAAGAAAGAAAGAAAGAAAGAAAGAAAGAAAGAAAGAAAGAAAAGGTGTGGGGCCAGCATGGTTCATATATGTAATTCTAGATAAGTCAGGGCTCTATGAAGAGATATTATCTCAATTAAAAAACAAGCAAACAAAAGCACAAAAACCCTGGATGTTCTCGGGAACGCTACATGGGTGCCATATGCTGTCAGGTAGCTTGCAGCAGCTTTAAAAAATGTTAAAAGCTTTTTCATTGGCTTCCCAAGCCCAAAGTTGGAGGAAACTTGCCTCAGCACTTACTTCTGTTCACAGCAGCTGCAGAGAAGTGGGCCAGTGACAGATCCCAGTGCTGGACACATGTTGAGCCCAGTGAGCCCTCCAGCTGTAAAGACTTGAGTCAGTGTTGGGGCTGGCTGTCTGGAAAGACTGCTGTTACTGGATCACAGCACAGCTAAGAATCCTTTTGCTCCCAGGGAACTCCAGAGTCCTGGGTATCCATGAACACAGCAATAACAGGATTGAGAAAATCTAAGTCATGAAGGCTGACGCAGAGATTGTGGGATCAGTAAAACTGATGTCCCCAAGGGCTAGGCTCCAGCAGGGTCAACAGAGTCTGAGTTGGAAGCTGAACTAAAAGTGGACATTGCGGTCTCCTGAGAGACACAGCCAGAATACAGCAAAAAGGCGAATGCCAGCAGCAAACCACTGAACTGAAAACGGGACCCCCGTTGAAGGAATCAGAGAAAGGACTGGAAGAGCTTGGAGGGGCTCGAGACCCCATATGAACAACAATGCCAAGCAACCAGAGCTTCCAGGGACTAAGCCACTACCCAAAGACTATACATGGACTGACCCTGGACTCTAACCTCATAGGTAGCGATGAATAGCCTAGTAAGAGCACCAGTGGAAGGGGAAGCCCTTGGTCCTGCCAAGACTAAACCCCCAGTGAACGTGATTGTTGGGGGAGGGCAATAATGGGGGGAGGATGGGGAGGGGAACACCCATATAGAAGGGGAGGGAGAGGGGTTAGGGGGATGTTGGCCCGGAAACCGGGAAAGGGAATAACAATCGAAATGTAAATAAGAAATACCCAAATTAATAAAGATGAAAAAGAGATAAATGAATAAAGAAAATGTCATATTCACAAAAAAAAAGAGGTGGACATTCCCTCCCATTACCCGAAGCAGGAGACAGAACTGCCTATGGACAGCTGCACTGAGGTCACGTTCTCAGTAGAGATTGGAGGAAAAGAGGACCATGCCCCCCCGACTGTCTCTGAGAAGTGACACCCAAAGTTAACTCGGGCTAGAGAGCAGCTGAGTGTACCCTTGAGATCAGGTTAACACCTGGGAGGCTACTATGGCTTGAACTGAAGCCCCAGCATCCAGGGTAGCCCAGAATGAGGCCTTCAGGTGCTACCAAGAGCTCTGGCCCCCGGGACCCAGCAGTGACCACTCACCATCAGGCTGGTGTCTACTCGGGGAGAAGCCACAGGCTGATTCCAGGCCTCCTTGCCCACACCCTTGTGCCCTGGCTTCTTTCCTTGGGTCTCCAGTGATGGCTTACTGACGTGCTACCAGCCTCCAGATATTTACATGGCTCTCTGGAACAGAACCAACACCTAATTGCTTTTACTCCTGAGGCAGGGGGAAGTTAAAGGGTGAATACTCATCATCACTGGCACAATGATAGCCTGTACCCATCACTCAGGGAGGGCAAAATGAGACCCTTCTGGAAGAGCCTCCCTGTTCTGCAGTAGCTGCAGTGACCCCACTTTGACTCTACTTTGCTCAGGGACTTCCTATCACACAGAGATGGGAGTACTGTAGTCCTGGAGGTCCTTAACACTTTGTGCCTCCAAAGCTCATGTCCAAGTGGATCAAGGACCTCAACATAAAAACAGATACACTGAATCTAAAAAGAAGAGAAAGTGGGAAAGAGCCTTGAACTCATTGACACAGGTGAAAAGTCCCTAAACAGAACTCCAATGGCTCATACTCTAAGAGCAAGTATTGATAAATGAGACCTCATGAAACTGGAAAGCTTCTGTAACACAAAAGACATAGTCAATAAGACCAATCGGCATCCTACTGATTGGGGGAAAAAATCTTCACTAACCCCACATCTGTTAGTGGGCTAATATCCGAAATATCTAATAACTCAAGAAGCTAATCACCAAAAAACCAAACAACCCAATAAAAAATGGGGTACAGAAGTAAACCAAGAATTCACAACAGCAGAATCTCGAATGACTGAGAAGCACCTAAAGAAATATTCAAAGTCCTTAGTGATCAGAGAAATGCAAATCAAAACGACTCTGAGATTCCACCTTAAACCAGTTAGAATGACTAAGTTGAAACCTCAGGTGACAGCACATGTTGGCAAGCATGTGGAGAAAGAACAACACTCTCCACTGCTGGTGGGATTGCAAACTTGGACAACTACTTGGGAAATCAATCTGGAGGTTCCTCAGAAAATTGGAAATAGACCTACCTAAAGACCCAGCAATACCACTCTTGGGAATATACCCAAAGATGCCCCACCATGCCACAGGGGCACATGTTCCACTATGTTCATAGCAGCCCTGTTTGTGATAGCCAGAAGCTGGAAACAACCCAGATGTCCCACTACAGAATTGATACAGAAAATGTGGTTCATTTACACAATGGAATACTGCAGCTATTAAGAATGAGGACATCCTGGGTTTTGCAGGCAAATGGATGGAACTAGAAAATGTCATCCTGAGTTAGGTAACTCGGATCCAAAAGGACATGTATGGTATGTTCTCACTAATAAGTGAATATTAGCAAAAAAGGAAAAAAAGGAAAAAAAGAAAAAGAACCCAGATTATAGTCCACAGAACTCAAAAAAAAGTCAACAAGCTAAAGGATCTAAGTGAGGATGCCTTGTCCCACTTGGGAGGGAGAGAAGAAAGCAACCACATGCCCGGAAGGGAGGGGGGAGGGAGGGAGAGGAAGGGGAGGGAGGGGAGGAGGGAGAGGAGGAAAAGGGGATGGGGGCTAGGGGGAAGAGGAATGTCATCTGGTATTGGGTGGGGGAAAAGCACTGAAGCCCTGAGGACCAGCAGAAAGAATGGAAACAGGTGACCTTGGGAGGAAGGAGGTTGGGAAGAACCTCTAGAATGTACCAGAGACCTGGGAAGTAAGAGATTCTCAGGACTCAAAGGGGGACCCTATATGAAATGCCCTACAATGGGGGAGAAGGAACTTATTGAATCCACCACCAGCAGAAAGACAGGGCATCATGTGAAGGATGGGGTTGCTAACCCACAGTCAAAGCTCTGACCCATAATTCTTCCTGACTGAAAGAAGTGCAGGGATGGAAATGGAGAAGAGCCTGAGGAAAAGAAGGTCCAGCAATAGGCCCAAAATGGGATCCAGCTCAAGGGGAGGCCCCAAGACCTGACACCAATACTGAGGCTATGGGGCATTCACAAAAAGGGACCTATCATGACTGATCTCCAAAAGACCCAACAAGCAGCTGAAAGAGTCAGATGAAGATATGTGCACCCAACCAATGAACAGTGAATCAATGAACCAATGAAGCTGCTGACCTCTCTGGTTGAATTAGGGAAAAGCTGGAGGAAGCTGAAAAGGAGGGCAACCCTGTAGGAGGACCAGCATCTCAATTAACCTGGACCCCCGAGGTCTCTCAGACACTGGATCACCAACCAGGCAGCATATATCAGCTGAGATGAGGCCCCCAACACATACATATACAGCAGAGGACTCCCGAGTCTGGGTTCAGTCAGAGAAGATGCACCTAACTCTAAGAGACCAGAGGCCCCAGGAAGTTTAGAGGTCAGGTGGGGTGGGGACATCCTTGATAAGACTGGGAAGAGGGATGAGGAGGAGGTATGGGATGTGGAACAGTAAGGGGTGGAAGGGAATAAAATCTAGAGTGTAAAAATTAATTAATCAATTAATTAATTTAAAAAACACGTTGTGCCTCTATCTATTCCACCATGGAAATGAAGAAGCATTGTCTCTAAGCCACCAGGACGAAGCCTGACACCTAGCAGGTTGGAGCCTACCTTTGAAGGCTCCCTGCTGTTCACACTGCTTGTCAGACCTTGTGCTCACTGGGAGGAGGCAGTTCCGATGCACACACCTGAAGTTCTGCTTTTAATGTTTTGTTTTTCTCCTGAGGTTGAGAATTGAGCCCTTGGGTTTGCACATGCCAGGCAAATGTTGGAGGGCTGATCAACACCAGTCTAGCATTTCTAGCCTGGCTCACTCCCTGGCACCTGCATACTCTTGTAACAAACAAGCAGTCAACTGGATGACACATCTGCTCTGTGGCAGCCAGAGGACTCTGGACTTACCCTTGGGCCAGGCAGGGAGAATTCTGTTTACTCACTAGCTCTGTTTGCTATTTGGAGGAAATTGGGACCCTGTCAAGAATCACTAGGGGAGTTTCTGAAATCTCCCGAATCTATGGGGGAAAAGTTGGAGCGGCTGAGTACCACCAGGGGCATTATACCACAGTCTGGATACT
Organism: Rattus rattus; assembly: GCF_011064425.1. Lineage (NCBI taxonomy): Eukaryota > Metazoa > Chordata > Mammalia > Rodentia > Muridae > Rattus > Rattus rattus. The sequence goes on along the minus strand of NC_046158.1, from coordinate 130,096,655 downwards.
GGCCAGAAGGGATGTGTTGGGGCTGGACAGTTGCCCATTTGTCTTGTGGGAGGACACAGTGGATATGTGGGCATTCACAGTGATCCCCAAAGCCAGGTCATGATGACCACATGGATGCCACAATTTCAGAAGATATTGCCCAACCTTTCCTTCTTTTTTTTTCTAAGATAGGATCTTGTTCTGTATCCTGGGATAGATTCAAACTTGATATGTAGCCCAGGTTGATCTTGAACCTGTGACCCTCCTACCGTAACTTCCTAAGGAATGACAGGCTTGAGCCGCTATGCCAGATTGCCACACATTTCAACAAAATGACATAGTCCCTTGCAAAGTAGCCCTTCACACAATTTTTGACCCTCTAAAAATTCCTAAGGGGCTGTAAAAATAAATGGATTTGTGAGACTGAAGACTGATCACAGAGATGAGTAGGTGGAGACCCTGAACACGAAGGCTGACAGGGGTCTGACCTATCCTCCCCAGGCAGGGATGTTCTGTGTGTGCACACGCGGCAGCCACAGTCAGGGCAGGAGCCTGTGCAGCTGTGTGCCCTTTACATCTCTCCTTGTCCATCTGGGCAGGCTCCTCTTCCCTGCTCAAGGCCTGTCCTCCAAGGATGCTGGGAGTAAAGGGCCTCTGCTCACACACGGAGCGGTGACTAAAATGATGTTTGGTAAAATTTTATTTAATTTCCAAGACCATCTTGCAGTCTTCTATGAATTGGGAGAGAGAACTAAACCTCAGTAAATGAAGAGGAACTTTTTATATTAAAACTCGAGGCTATGGTACATAGTGAGTGATTTCTAAACTGGAATTGCTTTGCAGTTGGTAATTTAATTAAACACCTGCCAGTTCTAAAAACGTACCATGATCAACGGAAACAATTTACTGTGTAAATCTCAAGATTATAGAGGGAAAACAACTCAAAAGAGAGAGAGAGAAGAGAGAGAGAGAGAGAGAGAGAGAGAGAGAGAGAGAGTTGACCTTCAACATGGAACATGATTAGAGAAAACATCATAGTTAACAATATGGAAAATTAATCACATTTTATCTTTAGGAATAATTAGAAACATAAAGAAAAACATAGTCAGTTGGTCTTTGACAAATATAATTTAGAATTTTTATTTTTTGTTTGAGACAGGGTCTCATTTAGAATGCCAGCTGACCTTGATTCACTAAGTAAATGATATTACATAATGTATATTGAATGTATAATAAAGAGCAGTATATATTTAATCTTGTCCTTTTGGGCCACCATTGCTAGCATGACAGTCTTTTACAACAGATAGGCCTGAGAAATTATTTGATATTTGGTTGGGTTAGAAGTAAAGGAAAGTGTTCTTAAAAGGGTTGCTTCTTCATGGAAGTCTATATTGTCAATCTTGGGATGACTTCTAAAATTTAAAAGCATGGGACAGCTAATAACTACTCTAGAGAAAAAGTTTGAAAAATATTCCTCTCTGGTTTCTATAGTTGGAAAGGATGGTTTTCTGTGTTCTGATCTTCTACAAAACACTTCTGTATTTCTGTTGTTTTCATAAATCAGGACAAAGCAAACTATACTTGAAGGCATCAAATCAGGCTTACAATTCCAAAGAGATTCAATAATTGCGACATAATTATAATTATAATAAGAGTCGGCATCAGGTAGAGCTGAGAGCTCACATGTTGAACCTTTGACAAGAAGTAGCCAGCAAAATGAAATGATCAGCAGATTTTAAAGCCTGAAAATGCGCCCATGTTGCTAAGAGCATGTTCAAACCCTTTTCCTTTCCTAGCAGTCACATGGCAGCTCACCATGGTCTGTAACTACACTTCCATAAGAACCATATATCAAAATAGTTAGGTATACGCTGGTACCTGGCATTGTCTTTGGTAGTTACAGAAATGAAATGTTTTCTGTAAGTCCTGACCTACAGATTCAAAACTTAGTGATATAAAGTTATACCTCTGTTGCCAAGGTCCAAGCCTGGGCTTGGAGGGAGGTTCCAAAAGAGAGTGTCTGGGAGCAGCAAACACAAAGGACTGGCAGTCAAATCTTAGGTCCAACCTGGTGGTCTATGCTCTTCTGGAGACAGCTTCCCAGACAGCCTTCTCTCTGTTCTGCTTTCTTTGTTTCTGATCTGCTTTCTAGGGAGATCTCCACACAGCTCTCTCTAAGTTCTGCTAGTGACCTTTCTCCAAGAAATTATCTCTTGGTATTGTAAAAAATTATCTGGATAGTTCATCTCCTGCGGATCATAAGCCCAGTTTTCTATTTTACATATCAATTCAGTCATTTACTCCAAGTTTCCTTTTGATTATCTTAAGAGTCAGCATCCCATGACCCTGGCTCTTAATTCTTAAGAGACTGCAAGCACACATTTTCTTTTAACACTGCAAAAGCATTCAGAGATCTGCCTGCCTCTGTTAAACACAGAGGCTAAACCAGTTGGGTGAGACCTAGTCCTGAAATTAGCATTTTACCACACCTGGACCTAAACTTGCTCTGTCCCAGGATAATCCGGAACTCAAGAATTTGTCTGCCTTAGTAAGCATAAACAAAAAAAACTTAGCTGGGAGCCGACCTCCTGTGATCGCCACTTCCTAATCTCTTTATACCTTATGTCCTTTCTTAGCATCTTTCTAACAAGTTGGCTCACATTATACCTGCTTTTGTCCCTTTAGATTTGTGAAGCCCCTCGTAATTCATATTGCATCCTTACTTTTTGAGAAATCATATATATTTGAACCCAGGATTTAGACGTATCTTCCACAGCCTTAAGGGCTGGCTCGAAGGTCCTAGCATTTACCATTTGCTGAGACATTAGCAACGCCTTTGCCTCCTGGACTTGTGCTGTCTCTATTATCACGGAGTCATCAGCATTAACATGGGGATATTTTTTAAAGGAGGAATATAAAATATATACATTATTATACAGACAAGACTTATGCCCATTGCACCCATAGATACTGCTGTAGGCCCACATCCAGCATCCCTATAGGGGCAGGAACCATGTCAATCTGTTCTGACCAAGGCCATATTGGGCTTGGCACTCGATCCTACATGGGAACATGAAAAGGTTGTTTGTTGTTTACTGTCTTCTGCCAGTAACTGGCAGCAAGTGATGTCAAGAATGAAAGGGATATTCTAGCGGTATTTATATCCAGGGGAAATATTCTATTATGATAGCAAAGATTGGGGACAGTCTTGGGAATCGTGTTGGATAATTGGGTCTGAAGAATCAGAGATCAAATACAAATGAACAACCTTGAGTATTTGACAGCAACCCACTTCTCAAAGGAGGTTCCACTTCTTAAAGGTGGCACAACCGCAAAGTAGCACTGTCAGGTTGGGGTCCATGGTCTTTGAAACGCTTGAGCTCTGGAGGGCATTTCACATTCAAACCAGAATGTTAATTCTGGAGCAAGACATCAGTGGCCATGACCTAGTAAAAGAGACTAGATTACTAAACATCATGCTCTTCTATAATGGCACTGTCATAGGTTGTTTTCCCCCCACAATAATATAACAAAGGAAGTGATAAATGGATGATGACTGGAAGCATGACACAGGTGTATTACATCAAACTGGGGAAAGAAGCTGAGCATGGCACTGCATGCCTTGAATCCCAGCACTCATGAGGCAGAAGCAGAGAATTTCTGTGAGTTTGAGAGCACACTGGTCTAAAAAGCATATCCAGAATAGATAGGGCTCATGTTACACAAAGAAAGCCTGCCTAGAAAAACAAAAGGGAAAGGGAAATATATAAAACAAAAATAAAAATAAAATTCCAGTTTACATCACTTTATCTATTTAGGTACATTCGATATGTGTGTTGTGGTTCGTGATATTTCAGTGTTTTTGTTTTTTGGGTTTTTCTTGTTTTTTGTTTTTTGTTTTTTTAACAACTTGATATGAGCTAGAGTCATCTGGAAAAGCAAACGTCAAAAATGTATACAATAATAGTGGTCTTTAGCTTACTGAGTGGGAGATTTACTTGGTTGATGATTGATGTGTAAGGACTTAGCCCAACTTATAGTCTGAACTCTTGGCGGGTTACCACAGATGTGAACTCTTGGCGGGTTATCCACAGATGTGAACTCTTGCCGGGTTATCCACAGATGCATAAGAAAGGTCTGTAATGAAGCCGGAGACGTGGCACCCTGAGTAGGAACACCCAACCTCCTTTCAGAGGACCCGAGTTTAGTTTCCAACACTTTCAGAAAGCAACATAAAAAATGTGTTTCACAGTAGCTCCATAGAGAATATATGCCATTAGTACGTGAACCTTCATTCATGTACTTTCACATGTGCTCGCCCACATGCACAATCACACACGCACAATCACACACACACATACACACACACACACACACACACTCAATGTATAAAGAGACTGAATATATATATGTATATATATATATGTATATTAATTTAAGTAGCTGAATGAGAGACTGGAGAGAAGGAGGTATAAAGCTTTCCTTCATGGTCTCTACTATAGTTCTGGCTATTAGATGAACACTGATTTAGTTCATTCTTTGTTTTCTCTCCATAATAGTTTTTAATAAAGACAAGTCAAATAAAAGCATTTTCCTCCCTATTGCTTTCTATCATGGTGTTTATCACAGTAAGGGGGAGCAAAGTAATATATACATTTACACCAAGATAATAGGGGTATTTCTAGGATTAGTGTGATGTGCTGCTTATGTGAAGATGGTGGGCATCCTTTGAACTTCTGGCCATAATAGCCATTGGGAATTTAGAGCTTAAGTAGCTATTGTGGTAAAATTAAATACAATTCTGAGAGCAATGCTCATGATATAGACCTGGCCTTATAAAGCCCTAAAAACACCTGTCAGGGCCATGTGTATGATATATTTGTATTAAAAAAAGCATCTATGTTTTCTGGTTATCTGGGACAGACAAATCATGAATAATTAACTACAGAGAGTATCACTGAAGTGAAATATTGTCTTTATTTGATTAACTAATATTTGTGGAGTAGAGATAAGAAATCAAATGCGATTAAAAAAAATCATTCCTGTTGCCAAAATTTTTTTGAAAGTATTTCCTTACAGTCAGTAAACAAAAGTCATAAAGTCTACACTTTATGCCCACAGTAGAATCCTATAATATACAGTAGTCCTCTAGGTGTTATTTGTTTGTCAGCATAGAAACTGTGAGATTGGAAATGCCATGGAGCGCACCTTGTACTTGACACTGTGTGGAGGTGCTGGAGTCTCTGAAGAGAGGCCGTTGGCAATGGTGTAGCCTTGGTTGCAGAGCAAACCCCAGATTCAAGGTATCACACAAATAGGGTGAGGCTTGGCACCAAGTGGCGGGGCTGCATTTCCTGAAGAGGATAAAGAAGGCCTATCCTGAGGACAAAGTTTCAGACCCACATCTGTAGCCACAGTGCGGTTTTAAAGTCTGTTTAAGCTTGTAAACTTTCGGTTGTTATTCATTTTAACTTCTATCTGGGACGTTAAAGTGTAACTCCTGTGTCATATTCTGCCTTTCTGCTACATATAATGGGCATCCTATTTTCTCAAAGTAAAAATTTCAAGTTTATGCCTAGTAATAATAATAACTTTGCAATATTTGGGGTATATCTCTCAACAATGCTTGCTGCATAGGTTTATTTAGACAAAAAATTCCATGATACCAATTAAGGTACAGAACAGAGTCTACTCTGGGGAAAGATGATTAAGCCTTTTACCTCTAAAGTCAAATCATTTCTCAGCTTATGAGTTGGATCTACTTGTAAAAGCAATATCCAACAAGCCTCATAACTTGAGGAGGTCCTCAGGGACCTCACATGGTGGGAAGATTAGAGCTGAGGTTACCTCTAATCTCCACATGTATGGCATTGCCATCAAAGGGAATAAGGAAATCCATGAACATGATATAAATTCTGAATAGATTTACTTCACAGACATCTGTAGCTGCTGGTAAAGATATCATCAAGTAATCATGAGAAGAATTACTTTTTATGAAAAGCCATAATTCAAATTGAAGAACTTTCCTCCATTTGGAAGAAAATCTCATCAGTGATCTCCCTTTTTGCAAAGTGAGAAAATCCTTTTTCTGTTTAGGATTCTATTAAGGGTAGTTCATTTCTAGTCCTCAATTTGTTATAGGTCTTGAAGGCATTATCCTTTTTGAATTTTCTCTTCAGACTGAGGCCTCAATGAAGTAACACATGCTCACCTGTATAGGGCAATATAGCATCTCAATTAATGGAATCAGTTTGTTCTTTTGTCTTTAATCATAATTCCCTGTCCCTTCTACTTGTCTTCAATTGTTAATTCTATTGTTAAAAGTCAAATCCCAAGCCAATGTTCTGTTCTTTTTTTTTTCTTCTGAGAGGGGGTTGTTTGACTGGTGGGTTTTATTTTTAGTTAACTGACAGTGTTAACATTTTATTACATACTTTAATAATTTCCTCTTAATGCCTGGAATAGATTGTGTAATGATATGACATAAGCTCAAAGACCTCCAAAGTTGAAATGCTTAAATAAAGTATTTGTGATGGTTTGACTACAAGTGTCCACTATAGGCCCATGCATTTAAATGCTTAGTCATCAGAGAGCGGTAGGACTTGAAAACACAAGAAGAATAAAAAGTTCTGGCCCACACTAGGTGTGAATTTTTGAAATTTCAAAATCCCACAACAGATCCAATCAATCTCTCTCTCTCTCTCTCTCTCTCTCTCTCTCTCTCTCTCTCTCTCTCTGTCTCTCTCTCTCTCTCTGTGTGTGTGATTCTGTAATGAAATTCACATGTGCAATATTCCTAGTGTAGGTCCCAAGTTTGATCGTTTGATCTCCTCCCCACCCCCACAGAGTGTACACGACAGGGTCTGAAGGTACCTGGAAGAGAATGGGGGACAAAAGACACGAAGAAGGATACCAAGACAAGAGTCTGATCAAGGCAACAATTTTATTTTTCCTCAAAGCTGAATTTATACCATAACATGGGTAACAGAGGCAGGGGGAGTAAGAAACATTTACGCAGGCCAAGGACACAATATTCGTGTGGTCAGGGAGTAGGCTGATGTTGACAGGATGTTAGAAAGGTCACAGGTTTGTCATATCTATTAGTCAGCAGGATAACTTTATCATATTATTAATTTTTTTGACCACCAGATTTGTATTAGTCTTCTGCAGCTGGCTGGGAATTTTCCACGAACCTAGTCATACTTAACTCTAACATCAACAATGAAAGGCTTCAAGGGCATCGCTCCCAACAACAGAGCACACATTCATGTGTAACTCCAGTTCTGTGAGGATCTATCCCACCTTTCTGGCTTCTACCAGTGTTATGCATGTGATACATACATATACATGCAGGCACAACAGCCATACACATAAAATAACCAAATGCTTTCTCTCAAAAATCGATTTGGTCAGTTTATTTTTATGAATGAGTAAATAAACTCATAAAGTATATAACTACATAAATACAAATATGTATAAACATAAGCCTACAAACACAAAGTACATAAAGAAATAAAATGAAATTAATATCAGAGTCCTGCGGTTGATGGTAAAAAAAAATAATGTGAATTCGTGCCTCTTTGTGACTTGCAAAACTTTTTTAGAGGACGATGAAGTTGTTTGTCAAACTGAGATGACATTGAAGGCTGAAAGATTGAGTAGCTGCTCATGTTGAGAAGTGAAAGAATGGTTTTAGAATCACTGTGTTTGCGTGGGATATGTTTATGCACACGAATCAACGTGTCCACGAGGAAAGGGCTAATGGCACTATTTACAATGGCGCTACTGTGGCGTGCAGCGTGCACACAAGTGCTCTTCCACTGACTCGCACCCTGACCCCAAATGCAAATGTAAGGTCTAATGAGATACCACTTTATAAACTATCAGGTTGACAAGCATCCATGTGTTTAACAGCATAGTCTGCCGAGGTGGATGCAGGGAAACAGGGAGTCCAGCATGTAACTGGCAGGAATACAGGGATATGAGAAGTCCCAAGCACTAGCTAGGCAAACTGGAGTTATTTATCAAATGACAGGTCCATTGACTCCCTGAGTCTAGCAATCCATTCTCGGGAACTCACCATAGAGACTTCCCTAAACACCCACCTATTTGCTAACAGTTATTACTGCTGAGGATATAGCAAACTCACACCCAAGTGTGCCTGGGTGTGGGAGCTTGTCAAGAAACCATGGTACAGCAACCCAAAGGAATAGCACAGCTGTTATGCATTCCTTGAGTTTTTGGCTTGGAGGGCTTTCTTTAGAGAAACTATATTGGATTTCTCTTCTTCATCTTAGAGGATCACCTATTCTCCTTTGGCATATCTGTGTTCTTCATCATTGATTTGTAGCTGTTGTTGTGGTGGTTGTTTGTTTGTTTTTGTACCTAAATGATTGATATGGGTAATAGATTGGTTTTTGGTTTTTAAGAAATTGTCATATATTATTGTCTCTGTGACCTCTTAACCTTCAGATGTCAACATGATATACCCTAGCGTCACCTGAAGAGACATCAGCTGTTGCCAATCTTAGATAAGAAAGGGCATATGGTAGGTTTATGGGAGATTGTGTTGATTGTTGAGTGATATGGGAAGGCTCATCCACTGAGGTGACCCTATCCTTAAACAAATGGGCAGGGGTTGGATAAGAGCAAGGAGAGCATGAGACAGTGACTAAGCAAGAGAAAAAGTCAATAAACAATATTTCCTCATGGTTATTGCCTTGAACTTTTAGTTTGAGTTTCTAACCTGTGCTCTGATAATTGATAGTCATCTGGCAGTATCAGGCAAATACACACATTCATTACCTGAGTTGCTTTTTGTTAGCATATTTTTGTTTACAGCAACCAAGAAGTAATTAATAAAAAAAATTAGTACCCTAAAAGTGAGTTTGTGGAAGCAAAGAACCTGGGAGTGTTGACTTTGGGAAAATGTGAAGGATATGAGAAATTTATATGAACCAAAGGCCTAGAAAGCTGTCCACAGAGATTAAAGAGAAATTCTTGGAGGACCTGGAAAATCAGAGTGTTGAGAGTAATGCAGAGAGTGGATGTCAAGGTCTAAGGTTTCAGTGGGAAACGGGTTCTATGAAAAATAAACTAGAGGTCATTTGTGTGGTATTTTGTCAAAAATATTTCTTAGTTTTCAAACGTCCTGAAAAATTGACTGAGACCAAATTAAAAACCGATGGGATGATTTCTTTGACAAAATGTTGGTTCTGTTGTTTGGCTGTTACTGATTCATTAAGGTCCTCAGAGAAAAGGAGCAACAAGTAGGACAAAAATAATGATACGACTGTAATTTGTAGAAAAAACAGCACTAGATAGTTTTAGGTGACAGTCAATTGCTGAAACAGATAGGAATTTTCAAGGGGATTATTAGCATTAAAGAGAAGGCTCTTGGCCAGAGAGATGGCTCAGAGGTTAAGAGCCCTGAATGCTCTTCCAGAAGACTTGAGTTCAATTCCTAGCAACCACGTGGTGGCTCACAACCATCTGTAATGGGATCTGATGCTCTCTTCTGGTTTGTCAGAAGTGTTGTCAGTGTACACACATAAAATAAATAAATAATTCTTAAAAAAAAAAAAAAGATTGAGAAGGCCCCTGCTCTGCATTGGAAGCCTAGGAAGACATTCTAAAGATAAGGTGCCATCCAGTTAAGACTTCACCTTTTGGAAAGAGTATGCAAAGTAATTTCTAAGCCCAGGAAGCAACTTCCTACAGAACCTGCTACAAATGTGGTCCATCCTGTCAGTTTTCATGCCGATTTAGAAGCCAAACTTGGTAGTATCATCCATGCTGGTTTTTGAAACAAGAAAGGTATAAATTACAGATCATAGATTCTTCTTTTTTGTTTCAGTTCAGCACTGTTACACCCATTCATATTTGGCAGAGTCAGAGTCACAGTGGGGACTGTGACTTCAATAAGATTAGGCACAAACATTAATGTCTAGGCTGAAAGAGGCAAGCTGGTGGGAGGAAAAAGTACCAAGAGCAGGTATGAGAGTCTGAGACACCTCCCAATTTCACTGCTATGAGTCCCACAATAACATCAAGCTACTTAACCATAACATATATGGAGAGGACCTAGTCCACACTCCTGAAAGCTTTGTAGTTGTCACTTCAGTATCTGTGAGCCCCTAGGTGCTTTGTTTAGTTGATTCTGAGGGCCACATTCTCCTGGTTAATCAAACTCTTGGTCTCCCATATGCTTACTTACTCCCTGTTCTTGGTAAGTTCTTCAAGCTCTGTCCATTATTTGGCTGTGAGTCCCTGCATTCATACCTATTAGCTGCTGGAGGATGCCTCTTTGATGAAAACTGGGCTAGGCTCTAATCTATGAGTATTGCAGAATATCGTTAGGAAACATTTCGTTTACTTTTTTGGCCAGTTGTGTTTGATTCTATTCTAGGTCCCTGAGCTATCCAACTTCTGATTGCAGCCCATCCAAACAGTGTTGTTGTGAATGAGAATGGGCTCTCACCAAGGCTTTGTGCCCCAATCCCACTACTGGAAGGATTGCCTGGTTACAGAAGATGCCTGGCTCTGGCTCTATATCCTCCATTACTTTGGATCTTCACTAGGATCACCCTCAGAGGTTCCACAAAGTTCTACTCCATGAGGTTTAAACATTGCCCCTCATATGACCCCAAATTTTAGTTCTCATTCTCCATACTATTGCCCTCTGTCCCTACGTCTCCTTCCTGATCCATCCTGTTCCCATTCCCACCTACCACCTGTCCACCAGCAAAATCTATTTCCCCTTCTCTGGGAGATCCATGAGCCCCCACCTACTTGATCCCTTCTAGTTACTTGGTCTCTCTGGGTGTGTGGATGATAGCATCATTATTCCTTACTTCATAACTAATATCCACTTAGAAATGATTACATATCATTTGTGCCTATATGGGTCTGAGTTACCTCGATCTGATTGATTTACTTTTCTGCTTCCATGCCTGCAAGATTCATGATGTCATTTGTTTAAACAGCTGAGTATTAATCCATTATTTAAATGTCCCACATTTCCTTTGTCCATTCTTCAGCTCCGGGTTATCTGAGTTGTCTCTTGTTTGTGGATATAAGAAAATAAGTGTGAACATCGTGGAACAAAGATCCATGTGGTAGGATAGAGCGTCCCTCCAAGATCATCCTTTTCATTTTTTATTTGCTGTAAAATAAATACGCTATGGAAAGAATACTCTAACAGCATTCCTTTCTGCATTTTTTATATATTTTGTTCTTTCTGTGTAATATGTTCTTGGATCCATGGAGATTTAAGCTAATATATAATAAAGTATACTATTAACTTTTCTAACCCAGGCAGCCAGACTTGTAGACAGCTGTCTGTAAGATGGGCAGGTGAGTCTGAGTGCCATCATGCTTGACTACTCTCTAGAGTGAGAAGTGTAACTGGGATTAACAGATTATAAATGTAAAGAATATGTTTAAGGGATTGTTTAAAAACATTAGAGTTTATCCCACAAGACAGCCAAAATTCTTGCAAGCCAAAAGTCATTAAGAATTTACTAATTTCTTTAGCATGTGAGTTTCAATATGGACATTCCAGAAGATTTGCTGTATGAAGATCCAGGACAGACAGGCTAAAATCAGACACACAAAATTTAAAGGAGGACTCAGTAAGGTCACACATATTCCTGAGTCAAATGTTTAGGAATGGAGAATTCATACAGGCTATACCTTCTGGTTCATTAATGAAGAATAGGAGGATGTGGGTATCCAGGTATAAATCAGTAAAGCAGATAATATGAGAAGTAAATACTTTTATTTATGTCTTACGGTTTTATTGCTGTGAAGAGACACCATGACTAAACCAACCTTCATGAAGGAAATCATGTAACTGGTGCTGGGTTACCATTTCAGTGGTTTACTCTATTATCATCCTGGCAAAAAACATGGTGGCACGCAGGCAGATATGGTGTGGGGAAAGGAACTGAGAGTTCTACAACTTAATCCACAGGCACCAGAAGGAGATTGCTATACTCAGCTTAGTTTGAGCATGTGAGGGAGACCTCAAAGCCCACCTCCACAGTAGCATCCTTCCTCTAACAAGGCCACACCTACTCCAACAAAACCATCTTCCTAATAATGCCACTCTATGGCCAAGCATTCATGAGACTATGGTGGCCATTCCTATTAAAAACACCACAGTAACCATGAGGGGAAAAAATACTAGCAAAGAACTCCACTGGGAATGTTCTGCAGAGGTAGGCAAAGAAGATCTAGATTTTTCAGGTTATTTTCAGTTTTCTTAAAAGATGAGTAGGGTAGCTGTCAGTAAAGGTTCCCCTCAGTGTATTTTTACCCTTTTGAATCTCTTCCAGCTCTCGGCCTTAAGAACAAAGTGTCAATAGTTTTCTGTGCACAGGCCTGTCATGAATATAAATTGTGGGATAAAGGGTACCCCACACAGAAAAATGCCAGAGTATTGTATTTTTCTACAATTTGATCTTTTTAGAGAATGAGGATACAGACTAAATATTTCAGGTTGTCTGCATTTATTTGTAAATGCATCTAAACTTTTTGCATCTATTGGTCACACCAAGTTTACCCAGGAATGTCCAGACTGGGTCTCTATAAATATCTCCAAAGACATCCTAAAGTTCATTATAGAATGTACATTCGGAAATTCTTGAAGATACCAGAGAAATTTCACCTCTGAGTGTGGCAACCCGCTTTGCAGAGCTATATTCAGAGCTCATTGCACGGGGATTGCGAATGAGAAGGCTATGTCAAGGCACAGACTCTATCCCCCATGCTCTATGGAGCTCTGTTTGCTGGGCAAAGTCATTCACACGCTAGTGCCCTAACCCACGGAGTTGCCAGGATGACTCCTGGCCCAGCTGGATACTGTTTGTCCTTCAGTTTCCACCCAGAAATGTGGAGCATCTACCATACCTTCTTGAGCAGCTCAGCTGGCCGTTGCTCTCTATCTATTGAAAGCAGCTCTTAGCTTCCCACGTGAGGTCTTCTGAGCTCAATGTAGTATACCCATAGCTCCTGTAAGTAGTTTCACAGTGCTGCAAAAACACCTACGTGAGTGGTGTAGAAGGCCTACAACTTGGAGGCTGGAGGAGTACTCCAACCTTATAGGCTGGTGGGTCTAATTGGAGGCCCTGGTTGGCTGGTGAGCCCTCAGTGACAAGTGTAGATTTTTTAAGAAGGCAGGGTGCTGATTGGACATAACACAGTCTTTACTTGCTCTGGCTTCCACCCCAGATACAGACTAGTCCCAGTTCTGTAGAGATTTGTAATTCAGAAGCATTCATGTCTGACCGCCAAAAGTCGTACCTCACTTAAACAAGAATCCAGTAGTTTTTCAGTCCTCTAGGCTAAATTTCTCAGCTGGTCTTCAGTACAAACAGGAAATCCAAGAAGTGGACTCTAATGCCACTAAAGGAACGAACTTGCTAGAGAGAGCTAGGCTCATCCAGCTTTCTCTAGAGGCTGCCAAACAATATTCCCAAATTAAAGATGGATCTTGTCACCTCAGAGGCATCAGATTCATCATGCGTTTCCCATTTCACATGATGTAATTAAAAAAAAATCCTCATAAGTATACCCAGCTGTGTAGATAATTTCAGACAGGCTTAAGTTGACAACCAAGACTTGCCACACAAGAGCCAATCTAGAAAGAGCTGAGAAACATTTCTTACCCATACCATCAAGAAAAGCTTAGAATCTCTTCTGAAGTTTCCAAAGAATTCTCAGTCACCAGGCCCACTTCTAAACATGGTTAATATGTAAAAGTAAAGATATTTTGGGGTATTTTATTTTAACTCAAAGTTATGAAGAAATATATATACAACATAAAAGTAATGGACAGAAATTCTTCTAGTATTTTCATATTTTACTAAAGAGTGATAACTGCAAATCAAGTAAATGATATTGTAAAGGTAGGTCGCTTAGGAGGCAATAATACTGTGACTCCAGAAACAGATATGTCAATTATATTTTCACATATATATACATATACATATATATATATATATATATATATGACTGAGAACAGAAACAAAAAAAAAAAAAACCTTGAAGGAAAAGCCATCTATCTGCGCTGTGCACACTATTCTTAGATGGACACCTTTGCTAAGTTCTTCTAACCTCAGAACAAGGCTGCTTTTGCCCCTGAGCAGACTGACTGAGAGAAAGACCGCAGGTGTTTCCAGGAAGGATCAGAAAGAAGAATTTTTAACTATCCCCTGGCCACTGTTAGTCTCAGAACTGTAACATCACTGTAGAGAATTTCATTCTTCTTTATATAGTATTTTTATTATATGTATACATGTGTTTGCCTGCACGTGTCTGTGTATAGTATCTGCAGAGGCCAGAAGGCCGCATCAGATCGTCTGGGAATGGAGTTGTACAGCGAATTGTTAGCTGATATGTGGGTTGCTGAGAATGGAACCTGGATACTCTGGAACAGCATTCAGTGGTCTTAACCACCGAGCCATGAGTCTAGCCCTTCCTTTTTATTTACACTTTATTTTCATTCGTTTTTAATTAAAATATAATTGCATCACTTCTACTCTACCTTGCCATTCTTCCAACCCCCCTCGGTTTCTCTCCTTTTACACTTTTTTCTTGTTAATTATGTATATACATATATGTATGTACAAGTATGCATAAGCATGTGAAGATATCATACTCATTGTCTTGTTTCTGGGCTGACCCAAGTGTTTTCTATAAACAGTTAAGGAATCCATTCTTCACTGGGGCTAATTCTCCCACCTGAAGGAGAATTCCACTCATAAATAATGAAGAGGAGTCTGATTTTTTTAATCCCAACCCAGGGTATCTACCTTGGCTTTGACCCTTTAGTTCCCAGATAAAAGACACACACAACCTATAAGCTGTTAGAATCTACTTTCCTATCAATAACCCAAAATTATTACTTAATACTTACTATGTACTATGTTTCGTCTGGGCTGCTTTCAACTCTAATTGGCCACACCTCGAGAGCCTCACTTCTATGTCTCGCCTAACACAAGGCAGCTACACCTTCCCCCTCTACCATCTATCTTTTCCTCCTTGTGGTTCTCCTCGGACCCTAAGCTCAAGAAACCTGAACCCTACCTATGTCTCTTCTGCCTAGCTACCAGCTGTTGACATCATTATTTACCAGTCAGGATTAACTTGGGGGTAGGGTCACTGATCTACATGCAGACTCCAGGTCTTGGGGGCTCATACTTAGCATGACAATAGACAGCAAGACCAAACCTTAACAGACCTAGGCTGAGTTAGACAGGAAAAATTGTCAAGAATAAAACACTTTGGCTGAGCAGTCAGCATTCACTCGAGGAACACATATAGCGGCTAGAATCTATCCATATCCCCAGTTTGCAACAGTAGCAACAGAATTCAGTATGAATTTATTACTGTGAATATCGTATAGGCCAACATATGCTATTACTAATAATAGAATTTTCAGTTTCTGAATAAGTTAAACTGAATGTACATGTCTCAGTATTTAATGTTCACAAATACAACCCTTTATTAGATACTGTGAAAAAGTAGATAAAGCTGGAAGAGCATAGTTATGTTATGCCATAAGTTAATTAAAAATTTATATACAGATACTCATAAATTGTGGCTATGACTTAAAACCTTTTTTCATTATTATTTACTTCAGAGATTGTCTCTGACAAATGTCTAATTTCAAAAAAAAATAAAATGAACATGTTTTCGTAAGAGAGAGAGAAAGAGAGAGAGAGAGAGAGAGAGAGAGAGAGAGAGAGAGAAGCCAGATGTCCCTTCTCACCATGCAAGAATGAGATACAGAGACATAAAAGAAGAGGCAAAACACCCAAACACATTAAATAATGAATGAAAAAATAAAAAGAAAAAGAAGGGGAAACTTGCAGTACAAATCTCAAATTTTAAGACTGGCATGTTAGTGTATACCTTCATCTCAGGATACAGAAGGCAGAGGCAGAAAGATCACTGTCAGTCTGAGGAAATCCAGTGTTTCACACCCACACACGAAGAAAAGGAAAAACAGGAAAAGAATCCCTGGAGACTTCGGACAATGCCTCTTAAAATCACTTGTAATGCAGATTTCTAATCATTCTAATGCTCATCCAGCCCTGTTCTTCCCCACACCCTACCCTGAAACCCTTACTCCCCTCCCAATCCCCATTCCCATCCAGTTCCCTCCCTCCATCTGCCTTCCATGCCCATTCCACTCCACCTTCCAAGTAAGGCTCAAGCATCCTATCGCGTGTCCTCTTTACTGCCCAGACTCCTTGGGTCTATGAAGTGTAGCATGGGCATTCTGTATTTCATAGCTATTATTCCCTTATAAGTAAATCTGTACATGGTTCCCTCACTCAGGATAATATTCTCAAGATATATCCATTTGCCAACAAAATACATTATGCCTTGTTCTTTCATAGCTGAATGGTGTTCCATCACATAGATGTACCATATTTTCTCTTTCTGTTCTTCAGTTGAAAGACATCTAGAGAGGGGGCAGTGAGTAGGATGTAAAGTGAATAAGGAAAAACATAAATAAATTAAAATGATTTAAGCCAAATTATTGTATTCGCAACAATTACTATTTTAATATTGAGAGAAATCACATGTTCAAATTCAGTTATGCTACTAAGGAAGTGATCTGTCCAACTTATCATTAAAATAGCTGAGACAAGGAGAACTACACCCCAGCATCAGATTATTGACTACACATACAGTGTAGTCAATAATTATTTGTTGAATGAATTAAAGACATTATCATGGGCTACATAATTTCATTTCTGTAGAAATGGGTCGCAAATACCCCAGGGTAGGCACAAGCTCACTATGTAGAGACAAAGATAACTCTGAGCTTCTGATCACCCTGCCTCTACCTCCTGGAGCATTAAGGAAGTTCCTACTGATGCCCTCTGTTGTAATCCTAAACACTCAGAACATGCCATGACTCATTCAAAGCTTTGAATTCTGATTCACTCCTAATTCACTCTGGCCTCCATTTATATTTTGAATTTATTTGCACAATCTTGGACTCATTCAAACTCCAAATTCAAGTCAATTTTTCTTCCCTTAATTGATTTAAATAACCTAGAAATATGGCAGCTAAGTGGTACATAGACCAATGTCCCCCAAAAATCACAATAAAGCATACCTTAGTATCTCCTGATGCCTACCAATCAGTCAGGAATACTGAATAAGCATTCACTGCATGTGTAGATTGTATAAAGTTCTAAGGATACAGGAAGAAATGCATCTTTGTGTTGATTAAACTCACAGCAGCATGGGCAGTAAGGGTTTTGTCAATCTGACAATGTAAACTCCTATGAAAATTTTCTAGGTACAAGGTATAATTTGAACAGCACTATTCAATTATAGCCTTCAATGTTCATAAAAGAAAAAAAATCATTTGTGGTTTAGCCAATGCCACTTGTACAATCTATCATTTTGAAAAATAAGGATGGCCCAACACATTCTTAATGACAGCACCCGGAAAACAGACTCAGGTGATGATTTTGAGACCTTACCTGACTACACAGTTTCATAGTAAGACCCATGTCAAAAACAAACACAAAACATGAATATAATTTTTCCTTATTGTCTTTTTTTGAGGCAGGATCTCATTAGCAATTACAGGTGAGCTTGATTCACTACATACAGTAAAATGTAATATATACAATAAACACAGGCATATAATTCTGTGCCTTTGGCTCTTAATTGCTAGCAGGATAGACTTCTACATACAGAAGGGACAGTTTCCAAAGATTGTCCTCAACATGGTTGCCTCTTCATAGCATTTTACTTGCAAATCTTGGATTCTCTCCTACCCTAAAAGGCATGGCATTATGATATCTGTACTAGAGCCAAAGTTATAGCAAACTCCTCTCTGGTTTGGGTAGTTGGAAAAGGAGCTGTTTTCAACCTTCTGGTCTCCCACAGGGCATGTCTGTATTACTTAACACTCTATTGTTCTGAAAACAGCATAATCATGGTGACTTGTAAATAAAAGCGCTGCATCACACAATCTTCCTGCGCTGTCACCATGGTGTGCATGAATGTCCTGGCCAATGCTCTCAGGAGCATCAACAGTGATGAGAAAAGAGGCAAATGCTGGGTCCAGATTAGATGTGCAACTCAAAGACCTAGGAAAATGGCAGAACAATCTGTTCCCATCTTGTCAGTTTGGTTTCATTTTATTCTTAACCTCAGGACAATGAAGAAACAAGATGGAAACATACAGGAGGGAAAATCCTGGGATTCTTTTTCTAGAGATGTAAAAACATAAATAAAATAACCTTCAAAACAACAACAACAACAACAACAACAACAACAACAAACATTCGTGGCGTCGGCCAGTGACACTTTGTGGACTGTGAAAAAGATAGATAAAGGAAAGCATCAAAGTAGCTTGATGGTTTAAGAGGATTGGGGTTGATGACATCTGAGTAAATTTAATGGAGCAAGAACAGCTAAGAGCTTATATCCCAAACCACAGCAGGGAGATCGAGAACAAACAGGGGATGGTGGGAGACTTTGGAATCCTCAAAACCCACTCCTGTAACACGGCTCCTTCAAATAGAACATATTTCTAATGCCTCCTAAATGGTCCAACAAATGTGAAACAAGTTTTCAAACACAGGATTCTATGGGAGCTCTTCTGATTCAAACTCTACATGTTTCTGTTCAGTGTTCTACACTGACAACTACTTTTCATCTGACCATTCTCTACTGTATCCATATGTGAGCCTGTCATGTTTCTAACATACAATACCTCAGAATAAACATTCCTATTCCATTAGGAAGGGATCAGAGTACAGTGAGGAGTAAACATGCCAAACTAAAACCATCAGCACAAACTCCAAATCTTGCAGCTCCATGTACAGCATCTTGACCTAATGGGGAAATTATCTGGACTACAGAGGGTTTAGTTAGTCCCACTCCTCCAGCTCTGTCACCTTAAGCATGCATAAGCTTTCTTTCTGGCCAGTTCCACGACTGTCTGTAGCTTTCCCCAAAGGATGTCCCATGGTCCTCCTATCTACTGTCCCCTATATACATTATCCTCTAACATTATTGAAAGTGCATTAGAGAGGACTAAGAGATCACCTAGTGGATAAGAACATTGTCTTCTCCTCCAGAGGACCCAGGATAAGTTATCTTCATCCATGTGTCAGCTCACAACTAGCTGTAACTACCGTCTCATGAGAGCCATAAAGCTAAATAGTTGGGTATACATACATTGTTATCTGGCACCAATTTCAATGACTGGCACCAGTGAGAGAGGTTCTTCTGTGAGTCCCAGTTATGAATTCCTAGCATGAAAGACGCATTTCTCCCAGGTGTCTCTTTCACTTCTGCTTCCAGATTCCTTCTTTGCTTTAGTCCCTACCATGCTGTCCCCAATAGGGACTGTAATATGAAAATGTAAGTTAAATCAACCCTCTCCTCCCTTAGGTGCTTTTCGTCATGGTCATTATTACGGTAATAGATATCAAACGATGATAATTGTTGATACCAGCATCAGGGGTCTTGCTGGGTCAAGTCTTATATTGTTGATTATGTAAAGATTCTGGAAACCTTCCTTTCCCAGTTGAATCCCTTTGATCTCCTTTATTTGTGCTAATTGTTCTACCCAGAACTTCAAGTACTGTGTTGAACAGACAGGGAGAAAGTGCAGATCCTTTTCTTCTCTCTGCTTTTAGTGGAATTGGTTTAGTTTCACTCCACTTAATTTGATGTTAGCTATTGGCTTGCTTTATATTGCTTTTACTATGTTAAGGCATGCACCTTAACATAATAAAACCTTTAAACATGAAAGGGTGTTTAATTTTTGACAAAGGCTATTTCAGCATCTAATAAGATGATAACATGACTTGTTTTAGTCAGTTTATATAGTAGATTACATGGATAGATTTCATATACTGAGTCATCCCTATATCCCTGGAAGGAAGCCTACTTGAACGTGGTGGACAATGTTTTTGGTGTGTTTGTGAATGTTTTATTGAGTATTTTTACATCAGTGTTCATAAGTAAAATAGAAAAAAAAAAGAAATTCTCTTTCCTTTCTGAATCATTGGGTTACCAAGGTATCAGGGAGACTCTTCGATGGATTCAATTTTCATATCTGGCTATAGGATTTCTTTTTTAATTTTTTTTTGTTATTTTGTTTATTTTCATTTCAAATATAATCCTCTTCCCAGCTTCCTCCAAAACCTCCCATCCCACCCCCCGCCTCCACAAGTGTGCTCTCCCACCCACCTACCCACTCCCACCTCACAACCCTGGCATTCTCCTACACTGGGGCATTGAACCTTCAAAGGACCAAAGGCCTCTCCTCCCATTGATTCCAGATAAGGCCATCGTCATGGCCTTATCTCATCATCGTCATCATCATCATCACCACCATCATCATCATCATCATCATCATCATTTGCTTTCTGATTTTGATAACCGAATAATTACTTTTAGAAGTTTTCTTTTTGGCTTGACCAGTAGATCCAATTGGCCAGTAGATCCAAGAATTCTTATAGAAAACCCATGAACTATCCAGCGAACTTTTAGAATTAAAAAAAATTTAGAATTATTTGTTATATGTATATAAGTACACTGTCGCTGTCTTCAGACACATCAGACCTCATTACAGATAGTTGTGAGCCACCATGTGGTTGCTGGGATTGGAACTCAGGACCTCTGGAAGAGCAGTCAGTGCTCTTAACCATTGAGCCATCTCTCCAGCCCTAGGACTCTTAACTAGCAGGGAGAGAGCTTTCTCAAGCAGAAAGCTACCTATCTCAACAAGAGAGTTTTTCGAATAGCAAGAAAAAGCTAGAGCGGAGCAGAACTACCCCTGCGTGCATGCTCACACACACACAGAGAGAGAGAGAGAGAGAGAGAGAGAGAGAGAGAGAGAGAGAGAGAGAGAGAGAGAGACAAAGACAGAAAAAGAGAGAGAGAGACAGAGATAGACAGAGAGAGACACAGAAAGAGACAGAGACAGAGAGAGACAGAGAGAACTAGCTAGAAGTCTGAAGCACCATTTCATGTGGAAAGCCAACTCAGCAGAGCGTAAGCCACCAGCTTGGACCCATGATTTGACTTCAGGTTGTTTGTTTCCCTGCTGCTCTCAAACACCCCTTCTCTTAGGAACCCAGACCTATTCGAATTTAGTCTTTGGCATCTGTGTTATTTTTTTTCTTTCTATATGTGAGAATTGTGACATCGATACATTTATTGGTTAGATCACAGGTAATGATTAGCAGGTAGCCAATCCTGAGCAACCTACCTTCACAGTGTCATCTTGATCTTCAGCTAAGACCTTGTAGTACAAGACGAACATCCCAGAGGCATTCCTGTCCATCGTTTTAATATTTTACATGTTTCTGCCTCACTTTGAGCTAAGCATGCCCTTAAAAAAAATCTCTGCTTTTACCTTGTGACCCAGTTCAGAAGAAGGCTTAACTTAGCATGCTGAGGAGTAGGCAAACCTCTGTGTGAGCGTATCCACATTCCCTGATAAAGCCTCAATGCTTCCTTTTATAGAGGAAAATTATTGTTTTGGAAATGGCTCCCGTGCTCTCCATGCCTGACACAGCTGGGAAAAAGATTCTTAGCTCTCCTGACTAGATAGTTGTACTGGCTATCCTTGGTAGTTAATTTAAATATATCTACAATTAGCTGAAACCTAAGTAGTTGGCTATTGTGGGGATTTTCCTTAATCATAGCTTTTGAAATAGAAAAATCCTTATAAAATCTGAATCTTCTGAGTTGATAAGATCCATCTTTAAACAGGGACACAGATTACATATATAAAGGACACTGAAGACGATAGATACCTCTCTTTCTCTTTGCTTGTCTTGCTTGCCTCTGGCTAGCTAGTTCATTTCAAAAAACAAACAAAACTGGTGTTAGAGCTTATTTCTTTCTTCAGAATTCGGATGTATACTGAAGACCTGCTGAGGCATGCAGTCACATGGGCTAAACCATTACTGGATTCTCCAACTTTCCACATGTAGACAGCCACTGTTGGCCTAGTAGAATGACACGGCTCTTGAGGCGTTCTAATAAATCTGTTTCCAACATGATAGAGAGATGGAGTCTGTCGGTTCTGTGTATCTAGAGAATCTTTACTAATGCAGCTGTGGGTTTTGTTGTTCTTTGTTTTACCAACCCACTGAGGAAGATATGCTGGTTAACAATAGTGCTCCAGTGTTTGTCACGTCTGAACCCCGAAGAAAACACAAAAGTCTCGTTTCCTAATATCCCTCTTTAATATTCTTTAATATTCTGGGCACCTTTCCACTTGTGGGACAGACTGATAACTGCACTGGCTATGCTAGTTATGTACCTTGATTGTAGAAGGAAGAAGGGGAAGTGCCTACTGAGTGCTGTAATTGGAGCTCAGGCCAGCTCCAAAGTTGCAATAAGGTAGCACAGGGTCACTGCTTAGAAAGGAAAGAGCAGATAGCTGAGCATCCAGAAGCTGGAGTTGTGGATCCTCCCCGGACCTGGGTGGGAAAACAGACGCAAGTTGTACCAAAATGCAAAGTTCTGGAGATCTGCAAAACGTCTAGCCTCTGACTGGAAGCCTGTGCCTAGAATTCCTCCTCCACTTTTGTCCGTTCAGCACACTCTAACCTTAAGGGTGGTGCTTCTGTCACTCAAGACTCATTAGCCAATCAGCACATCTACGCGGCCCTACCAATCAGAGGAGAAGGCGGGCTTTTCCGGGAGCATTCCAGCGAGTTCCCGTGGGGAGCTTTCTTGCAAGTTTCCCTGTGAAGCCGAACAGTCAGGAGTATTTCCGTTTGACGTGTTCTGTCTGCTGCTGCTGCTGGGTGCTGTGAGGAGAGCTCCGGCAAGCTCAGAAGTCCCGACATGGTACGTGCAGGGCCATCTTCCACGAAGGGATGGAGCAAGCGGCTGAGCAGAGGGACCTGGTGTGGTGGGTCATCCCTGGGGCTCGGTGGTAAACAGCAGCTAGACAGAAGCAGCGACTTCTGAGGTTCCCTGTGGTCCTATTCTCTCCACGGACCCGAAGTGGCCTCTGAATAACTACACTAGGATGGCTTTATCTGCACAAAGCATTTGGGGAAAGGGCTTCTATGTAGAAACATCCTTAGCAAGATGCCAGACTCGGAGAGCCCTAGTTTCTCTGGTATCTTCAGTAAGTTCTGGCCTTAGCATTTAGCTCTTTAATATGTAGGTGTAAGATCCATTTGGAGTTAATTCTGTGGAAGCTGCAAAAGGCATCTCGTGTGTTGAATATGTAGCACTCAAATATTTAGCTGTGGTGAATATTATTTAGAAGAGTAAAATTGATCATGTAAAGGATTTATAAAAACTTATAGTGACACCAAGTAGAATGTAACTGAGGGAGGACTGTCTCTAAAACGCCCCACAGATACACGGTATGCTAACCAGGTCTGTTAGAGAATAGAATGTTAGAATACATATGTTTCTTTACCAGGATTAGACATTTGTCTACAAACCATAACTAAGGAGACAACTCTGGTTTACAATCACAAACAAGGCCCAATCAAAGAACAGAACTCTAACAAGTGGCTCAAGGGGACAATATAGGGTCACAGACAACATTAAGGCCTGGAGTTCCTTAAAGGACCAGTTTTCTTCTTGAGAAAAGCATAGTTTTGCCACATGGGCAAGACTACACTGGGTGACAAGTCTTTGAAAAGGAAAAACACTGTTGTGCTGAGGACTGGCCTGATCAAGCAAGGCTTTCTATGAGATCTTTATGTATGGAGAATGTCACAGCTCTGCACCCCATTTTTAATAGGGTTATTTGACTCTGTGGACTTTACCTTCTTGATTTTCTTGTATATATTGGATATTATCCCTCTATCAGATGTAGGTTTGGTAAAGATCATTTCCCAATCTGTTGGTTGCCGTTTTGTCCTAATGACCTGTCCTTTCCCTTATAGAAGCTTTGCAATTTTATGAGGTTCCATTTGTCAATTCTTGATCTTAGAGCGTAAGCCATTGGTGTTCTGTTCAGGAAATTTGCCCACGTGTTCGAGGCTTCCTGCTTTTTCTTCTATTAGTTTGAGTGTATCTGGTTTTATGTGGAGGTCCTTGATCCATTTGGACTTGAGCTTTGTACAGGGCCATAAGAATGGATCAATTTGCATTCCTCTACATGCTTACCTCCAGTTGAACCCAGTACCATTTGTTGAAAATGCTTTTTTCCATTGGATGGTTTTAGTTCCTTTGTCAAAGATCGAGTGAACATAGCTGTGTGGGTTCATTTGTGGGTCTTAAAATTTTATTCCACCGATCTATCTGCCTATCTCTGTACCAATACCATACAGTTTTTTATCACTATTGCTCTGTAATACAGCAGGATGTGAGGGATGGTTATTCCCCCAGAAGTTTTATTGATGAGGATAGATTTATATATCCTTTTTGTTGTTGTTGTTATTCCAAATGAATTTGCAAATTGCTCCTTCTAACTCTATGAAGAATTGAGTTGGAATTTTGATGGGGATAGCATTGAATCTGTAGATTGCTTTCGGCAAGATAGCCATTTTTACTATATTAATCCTGCCAATCCATGAGCATGGGAGATCTTTCCATCTTCTGAGATCTCCTTCATTTTCTTTCTTCAGAGGCTTGAAGTTCTTGCCATACAGATGTTTCACTTGCCTGGTTAGAGTCGCACCGAGGTATTTTATGTTATTTGTGTTTATTGTGAAGGGTGTCGTTTCCCAAATGCCTTTCCCAGACTATTTGTCCTTTGAGTAGAGGAAGGCTACTGATTTGTGTGAGTTAATCTTATGTTCAGCCCCTTTGCTGAAGTTGTCTATCAGGCTTAGTAGTTCTCTGGTGGAACTTTTGGGGTCACTTAAGTGTACTATCATCTGCACTAGTGGTATTTTGACTTCTTTCTTTCCAATTTGTATCCGTTTGATTGACCTCCTTTCATTGTTTGATTGCTCTAGGTAGGCTAATATTGGTAGGTAGGGAGAGGGTAGGCAGCCTTGTCTAGTCCCTGATTTTAGTGGGAGTGCTTCAACTTTCTCTCCATTTTGTTTGATGTTGGCTACTGGTTTGCTGTATATTGCTTTTACTATGTTTAGGTATGGGCCTTGAATTCCTGATCTTTACAGGACTTTTATCATGAAGAGGTGTTGAATTTTGCCAAATGCTTTTTCAGCATCTAATGAGATGATCATGTGGTATTTTCCTTGAGCTTGTTTACACAGTGGATCACCTTGATGGATTTCCATATATTAAACCATTCTTGCATCCCTGGGATGAAGCCTACTTGATCATGATGGATGATCATTTTGATGTGTTCTTGGATTTGGTTTACAAGAATTTTATTGAGTATTTTGGTGTCCATATTCATAAGGGATATTGGTCTGAAGTTCTCTTTCTTTGTGGGGTCTTTGTGTGGTTTAGATATAAGCACAATTGTAGCTTTATAGAAGGAATTTGGTGGTGTTCCTTCTGTTTCTATTTTGTGGAATAGTTTGGACAGTATTGTTATTAGGTCTTCTATGAAAATCTGATAGAATTTCCACTAAACCCATCTGGTCCTGGGCTTTTTTTGGTTGCGAGACTTTTACCAATTGCTTCTATTTCTTAAGGAGTCGTGGGACTATTTAGATGGTTTATCTGATCCTTATTTAACTTTGATACCTGGTATCTGTTTAAAAAATTGTCCATTTCGTCCAGATTTTCCAGTTTTGTTGAATATAGGCTTTTATAGTAGGATCTGATGACTTTTTTGAATTTCCTAGTATTCAGTTGTTATGTCTCCCTTTTCATTTCTAATTTTGTTAATTTGGATCCTCTCTCTGTGCCCTCTGGTTAGTCTGGCTAAGGGTTTATCTATCTTGTTGATTTTCTCAAAGAACCAGCTCCTGGTTTTGTTGATTCTTTGTTTCTGCTTGGTTGATTTCAGCACTGAATTTATTTCTTGCTGTCTCCTCCTCTTGGTTTTTTTTGCTTCTTTTTGTTCTAGAGCTTTTAGGTGGGCTGTCAAGCTGCTAGTGCATGCTCTCTGAAGTCTCTTTTTGGAGGGAGGCACTCAGAGCTATCAGTTTTCCTCTTAGCACTGCTTTCATTGTGTCCCATAAGTTTGGGTGTGTTGTACCTTCATTTTCATTGAATTCTATAAAGTCTTTAATTTTTCTTTATTTCTTTCTTGACCAAGTTATCATTGAGTAGAGTGTTGTTCAACTTCCATGTGGATGTGGGCTTTCTGTTGTTTTTGTTGTTATTGAAGACCAGCCTAAATCCGTGGTGATCTGATAGGATGCATGGGATTATTTCAATCTTTTTGTATCTGTTGAGGCTTGTTTTGTGACTGATTATATGGTCAGTTTTGGAGAAGGTACCATGAGGTGCTGAGAAGAAGGTATATATTCTTTTGTTTTAGGATGAAATGTGTGTAGATATCAGTTAAATCCATTTGGTTCATAACTTCTCATAGTTTTTCTTTGTCTCTGTTTAATTTCTGTTTCCATGATCTGTCCATCAATGAGAGTGGGGCGTTGAAATCTCCCACTCTTATTGTGTGAGGTACAATGTGTGCTTTGAGGTTTAATACGGTTTCTTTTATGAATGTTGGAGCCTAGATATTCAGGATTGAGAGTTTATCTTGGTGGATTTTTCCATTGATGAATATGAAGTGTCCTTCCTTATCTTTTTTGATTTTCAACTTTTGGTTGAAATTCGATGTTATTCGATATTAGAATTGCTACCCCAGCTTGTTTCTTGGGACTGTTTGCTTGGAAAATTGTTTTCCAGCCTTTTTCTCTGAGGTAGTGTCTGACTTTTTCAGCGAGGTTTGTTTCCTGTATGCAGCAAAATGCTGGGTCCTCTTTATGTATCTGGTCTGTTAGTCTATGTCTTTTTATTAGGGAATTGAGTCCATTGATGTTAAGAGATATTAAGGAATAGTGATTGTTGTTTCCTGTTATTTTTGTTGTTAGAGGTGGGATTATGTTTGTGTGTCTCTCTTCTTTTGGGTTTGTTGCAGGAAGATTACTTTCTTGCTTTTTGTAGAATGTAGTTTTTCTCCTTGTGTTGGAGTTTTCCATCTATTATCCTTTGTAGAACTGGATTTGTGGAAAGATATTGTATAAATTTGGTTTTTGTCATGGAATATCTTGGTTTCTCCATCTATGTTAATTGAGAGTTTTGCTGCATATAGTAGCTTGGGCTGTTTTTGTGTTCTCTTAGGGTCTGTATGACATCTGTCCAGGATCTTCTGGCTTTCATGGTCTCTGGTGAGAAGTCTGGTGTAATTCTGATAAGTCTTCCTTTATATGTTACTTTTTCCCTTATTGCTTTTAATATTCTTTCTTCCTTTTTTATTTTATTTTATTTTATTTTTTTGCATTTGGTGTTTTGACTGTTATGTGACAGGAGAAATTTCTTTTCTGGTGCAATGTATTTGGAATTGTGTAGGCTTCTTGTATGTTTATGTGCATCTCTTTCTTTAGGTTAGGGAAGTTTTCTTCTGTACTTTTTATGTATGTGAGTACACTATAGCTGTCTTTTTTTTTTTTTTTCTTCTTTTTTTCGGAGCTGGGGACTGAACCCAGGGCCTTGCGCTTGCTAGGCAAGCGCTCTACCACTGAGCTAAATCCCCAACCCCACTCTTCTGTACTTTTGTTGAAGATATTTACTGGCCCTTTAAGTTGGGAATCTTTGCTCTCTTCTATACCTTTTATCCTTAGCTTTGGTCTTCTCATTGTATCTTGGATTTCCTGGATGTTTTGGATTAGGAGCTTTTTGTGTTTTACATTATCTTTGACAGTTGTGTCAGTGTTTTCTGTGGTATCTTCTGCTCCTGAGATTCTCTCTTCTATCTCTTGTATTCGGTTGCTGATGCTTGCATCTATGACTCCTGATCTCTTTCATAGGTTTTCTATCTCCAGGGTTGTCTTCCTTTGTGATTTCTTTATCATTTCTATTTCCATTTTTAGATCCTGGATGGTTTTGTTCAATTCCTTCACCTGTTTGGTTGTGTTTTCCTATAATTCTTTAAGGAATTTTTGCGTAAAGGGCTTCTACTTGTTTACCTGTGTTGTTCTGTATTTCTTTAAGGAGTTATTTATGTCCTTCTTAAAGTCCTCTATCATCATCGTGAGATATGATTTTAAATCCAAATCTTGCCTTTCCGGTGTTTTGGGATATCCAATATTTGCTTTGGTGGGAGAACTGGGCGCTGAGGATGCCAAGTAGCCTTGGTTTCTGTTGCTTAGGTTCCTGTGCTTGCCTCTCACCATCTCGTTGTCTCTGGTGTTAGCTGGTCTTGCTGTCTCTGACATTGGCTTGACCCTCCTGTAAGCCTGTCAAACATTGTCCTCTGTGATACCTAGAAGCATGTCCTTCCTTTTTTTATTTCTTTTCTTTCTTCTTTTTTTTCTATTACCTCCCATTAACTGCTTCTTGCTTTAAAATCCACGACCATGTTTTGCTTTAATTATTATTACTACTCAAATTTGACTGAAGTTAGGCTTCAGGACTTCCCAACTATGAAGTAGAGATGGGTGGACTGGACATTGTGTGTGTAATGGAATATGCAAACAGAGGACCCAGTGTCTTGGAAGAGGAGAAGAAGTGCTCTAAGAGACTAGAAAATTCCATTAAATACAATCTTCCCAGACTAGGGCTCTGTCTGCACCTAGGCTGGAAAGGCAGACTTAGGAAGGCTTCAGTTGTCTGAGGCATTTGCTCTCTGATCCCTCAGGAGAGGAGTTGCTACCGTCATGAGGTCCAGCTGGGTTTTCCAAGCTTATGAGGGACATTGGCAGGCTTAGCAATCAGGATCACCAGTGGAAGGTAGTGTGCAGATCCTTTACAGGATTCTCCTCAGATGCAGGTGTAGCACGCTGTGAGGAGGACCGGAAGCCATGCCATGGTTATTGTGTGGGAGCTCCCAGGGTTCCAGATTAGTTGAGACTGGTGTCCCCAGTTCAGGAGGAGCGAGCCGGCTGAGCCCTCAGCGTCTGATCTGCTGCAACTGAGACGGATTGTGAGTCAGACTGTGGTTCCGTTGGTCAGCGCGGTGATCTGAGCAGAGGCTCTTGTCCTGTGGCCCTCCCTGAGTGTGGATTTCCTGGGACGGGGAGGTTAAGATGAACACTGGCACTGTAAAGCCGGGGTGCTCATGATATCACTCTCCAGGTGTACCCCAAGGCAGTGTGCTTGCTGTACAGTAGGGAGACACTGGGGAACTGAAGGTCTGGTTTCCATAAGTGCTGACCCTTGCAATTCCACACTCAGTTCTGTTTGAGAAATTTTATAAGTAGTTTAGAAATTGGGAGAAAGGAGGTGATAGGGATAATCCTTCAGCCATATTTGATTAGAATCTGTTTACTTTTCTGTTACTTCCAGTCACAATGGCATGATTCATGGAACTTCAATTCAGGGTACAAAAGGAGTTTCTGAGAAGCAGATGTTTCTCAGGTGTGCGTGGTGGTGGGTAGGTGGATTGGACAAATTGCACATCTTGTGACATAATCCGTGTGGCATGAAGCAAACAGTAAATTGTTCTTCAGCATTATTTTGTGTGGGCTTCAGTAGGGCTGTGTCTGCATGAAACCACAAGGGGTCATGAAGGGCTGCAGAGTCATAGCTCACTTTTCTGATCACCTCCATTTACAGAGAAAGCTGTAGAGCATTGAGCCTTTGGAAGACAGATCAATAAACAGTAGCCGGAAGGTGAAAAATGTAACAGTTTAGGGAATACTTTGAGTGTATAGGAGTCATGAAGTCTGTGTTTATTTAATTTGTATATACATACTGTCATAGGTAACATAGGTCAAGTTCAAACTATTGATAGTGTAGTTTCCTTAGGTATTTTGATGAAAACTCCATCCCATCATTTTCACAAATCTTCTTGATTACTGTATCTTTATTGTAAGAACAGAAGTCACACTGTGCCAGTGTGTGTACTATTTCTTAATAATCCTATTGTGAATTCTGAGTTTTCTCATGACATAGCTTTGGAATCAACGATCATGTTATAAACGTATGAATTCTTAGATGGAACTCTTTCTGTCCTGTGTATCCATTCCTTCTAATGGACCTTCAATGCCTGGGATTCTCTCCTCCATCTCTGCTCTGTGGGTGAACCTTGCCTCTGAAGTTCCTCTTTGCAGTTCAAAAGTTTCCTTGCCAGGATTCCCTCAGTTTGTGCTTCCTTTATTTTCATTTTTAAGTCATGAACAGTTGTTTTCTTCAATTGTTTGCTTTATTTTTCTTCCCTTTATATATGGAATTTGTTTTTTTTCCAGTTGTTTGATTGTGTTTTCTTTGATTTTAGGAGGAGATTTATCCATTCCTTTTTAAGGATGTCTATCTCTTCACGTAATTTGTTTTAAGGTCTTTTTTTTTTTTTTGGACTTTCACCTATTGTTGGAATTTGCAGGACTTGCTGTGGGAGGATAGTTTTGTTCCTTTGGTGACATATTTTTCTGGTTGTTACTAGGTTCCTAAGCTTGGTGTCTAGGCATCTAGGTTTGGTGTGATTATAGGTGCCGATTTCTGGATTTGTTCTTAGGGTGGATGTTTTTTCCTGGATTTCTGCTTGTTCTCTGTATTTTCAGAGAGTGTGTTGTCTCATTTACTGTTCTGGTCTTTTTTGCAGGGGGTGTTCAAGGACTCATGCTTGCTGGTTTTGAAGGTTGGGGGCGGAGGAATCAAGTGAAAGATGATCTTAGTGATCCATAGGACATTTGACAGAAGAGAGGGGAAATTGCCTCTTACGTTCTGGTCCAGTACTAGGGGAAACTGAAAACTGCATCCAAGGTACTAGGTGTGTTAGTTCTGTGGACAGCCTGCCTGGTTTTCTGGCAAGAGTGGCATGTGGTTGAGAAGAGATGTGTGCCCATGTCAGGGCAGGGACACAGTTGAGGTGGGAAAAGAAAGGCAGTTGTGGATGGTCTGTGATCTTCACAGGAAGTGTGAACGCAGAGGAGGAATCGTCCTCTGAGAATTGTGTTGCAGTGCTAAGGGCAACTGTGAGAATTGCGTGTTGGGTAACAGATACTAGGTATCTGTTGGACAGACTACCTTGTCTTCTGACAGGGATGGCCTGTGGTTGAGCAGGGGGTGTCTACCGATACTTGGGGGCTCACTCGCAGAGATGGGGCATGAAGAGAAGGGAAGGTGGGAATGGTCTGTTGAATCTCCAGGAGGCCTGGACAGAGGAGAGGAAGCTGCTGCACCAGGGGCAACCTGGATTATTTGGACTCAGGTGACAGAAAGTTGGGAAGGTCTGGTGGCATTCTACCTGGTCCGGTAACTAACATCTTAATAAGGAGGCACCAGGTTCCCAGGAATCATTTATTTACTTAGGTTTTCATGTTGTTTGTCTGTGAAGGATTATTTGCTTATTGGATAAAAAGCACTATGTGGGCTGGGCAGAATAGTGAGCATCTACTCTTTTGGGGTTGACCTGAGTTCATATACAAACATCCAACCCAAGTTCGGATGCTCCTGCTCCTCCATATCCAGGGGCTCTGCCATCCTCTTCCCCTGTGTGTCACCTGTACATGGAAGATATTCATTCTCACACACAAACCAAACATAAACATAAAAATGGGAATAGATATGTTTTCAAATGTGCTTATGACTTATAAAGCAGTTACTGCAAAAGAATCTATTTTAGAGTACTGTTTTTGAAATGTCTTCATTCTTGCATTTGGTTTTTAAAAGTTTGCATTTCCTCCCACTGGTGTAGATTTGTATGCAGTCATTAATCGTAGAAAACAAAATGATTCCTAAGTGATCCTAACAGGCATTCTTTTCTTTATCATGAAAAAGGAGATACTTTTTAGTAGGCAATATTATTTTCTCCAATGTTGAAACATTTGCATGCTTTAGGCATATCTCTCTGATTGGAACAGCCTCCTGATCCATTTTCTATTATTGGCAAAGGAGAGTAGAGCCCACAGGATGAATTCCGGTCAGTGATTTCTTTGATTTTGTTTTTGACCATAATCCCATATTTCTTATTTGAAGGTCTGTCACATATATATTGGTCTGTCTTTGTCTATACTTTAATCAGTGTTGTCAACTATTTTGTCCTCTAAAAATTTAATATATTATGTTATGAAGTTTTGTTGGATGGCCTGTGGTCTGTGGAGAATCAGTTTTTTTAGTTTTCTCCTCTTGATCCTCTAAAGACTCACCTCTGTGCATTTATTGGCAAATCTATGCTTTCCAGTTGTTCTAATTATCAATGTTTGGGGCTTTGCTAAAGCGATTGGTGTGGGTAACACATTGGTTTAGGGTTATTAAAACCTTCTCGTGTATTATCATATATTTCTCATGTATTACACATATATCTGTGTGTCATAATCAGCTTCAGTTCTCAACATTTCAGAGCATCTGTTCCCTCAAATGAGGGTGTGCCCAATCAAAATGGCTGGTTGGTATGTCTGTGAGAGGTAGTTCAAAGCCACTTCCACTGAGGTGGCAATATCCCTAAGCAAGTGTGTCTGGGTTGGGTAAGACAGCTAGCCGAGCTTGAGATAGTGACCAAACAAGAGAGCAAGCCAGGAAACAATGTTTCCCCATAGTTGGACCTGTATTTTCTAGCTTCTGTTTCTGTCTTAAACTCTCAAAATGATGGACTGTGATTTGACAGACAGAAGCATCAAGGTTCATTACCTGAGAAGCAAGTTAGAACAAAAAAATGGTACACAATAATTGATTTCGATTCTGGACAGAGCTTGGGAATGCTCTCTTTTGGAGGAATGTGGAAAGCATAAGGACTGGGATGGCAAAGGCATAGAAAGCTGCACACGGATCTTCATCTGCTGTTCTTGTAGGGCCTGGCAGACCACACTGTAGACTAATACAGGCACAGGAAGTTGAGGTCATAGGATTTCAGGGGGAAAGCGATGTCATGAAAATTTTAGCTAGAGGTCATGTGTGATATTTTGGTCCCAAATGTTCCTTATTCTGCCCATGCCCTGCAAAATTGAGTAAGGCAGAGTTCAAAGATAAGGGGCTGATTCTTAGTTTAGTTAGAATATCGAGTCTGTTGGATGGTATTTACCTGTCACACAAATAGAAAAAAAAAAAAAAAAAAAAGAAACAAGTGATGTAGAAAGAAATGCAAAGTCTGTGGTTTGTAAAGAAAAAGAACACTAGATAGCTTCAGATGCAGTCAGTGCTGAAACAGGCAGGAATTTTCAAGGACACTATCACCATTAAAGAGAAAGCCCTTGCTCTGGATTGGAAGCCTAAGAGGGTGACCTAAGAGTAAGACTCCCTTCCGCTAAGTTTTTAATTAATGGAAGGAGTAGGCAAAATGATTTCTTGTCCCAGGAAGGAACTTTGTATAAAACGTGCTCCAACTATGGTCCACATGTGGCAGGCTCCATCCCAATTTAGAAGCCAAACTTAACAGACTCACCCATATTGTGCTGTTTCTGGAAACAGGGAAGACACAAAATTATGGTCATGGATTCTTCCTCTCTGGTTTCAGTCCAACACTACTTCAGCCATCTGTTTTTGGCAGAAGAGTCAGAGCCCCAGTGAGGACTCTGTGAGAGTTCATTGGATGATGCCCAGTTGCATTTTGAGACCACAAGATGTTGAGAGACCTGTGGTATGAGAGTCTGCCGTGGAGAGATACACATAGGGAGTGAAAGAACTAGAACTGAGAGATGTATGAGAAGTTGCAGGGACAGAGCCAGGTAAGCACTTTGAACCTGAAGCCCCAAGTGTCTGAGACAGAGCTGCAGAATTTCCTGTTTGCCCTCTTGGGTTTCTTGCCTTGTTCCCATGTACACATTCTCACTATTGAAATAGGAATGGGTATTCTGTGCCTCCGTATACTGGAAAGACACAAAAATGTTATCTTATATCACAGTATGTGGCAGTGGAGAGATTGCCGAAAGTGTAAAAGAAATCTTTGGACATTCAAACAGTGTAGGGACTGTTGCAGACCATTGAGATCATTGAAATTAGACGACATATATTTTCATGAAAGGATGACCATGAGCCTATAGTGACTAGAGTCACAATAATGTTGACTGAATCCAAAAAACTCCTACATAGGATGTCTTTGAACACTTGGCTCTCCTTTATGGCTTCTTTTGAGGAGCTTATAGAAGGTTTTGTAGAAGAACCTTTCTCGATTACAAAATGGGGATGGGATTTAAGTATTCATACACTCATACCATTTCCTTTTCTTTGTGTCTACTCTGTTGTGGTTGAAACTGATCAGTTAGCTTCCTCCTGCTGTCACGTCCTCACCATAAGAAATAGTAGGAGCACTTGCTATTCAATGCTAAGCTGTTTTGCTAGCATATTTTTATATTTTTAATTTTTTAATTTTTGTTTTTGTTTTTAAAGATTTATTTATTTTGTGTATGAGGGTACATTGTCACTGTCTTCAGACACACTAGAAGAGGGCATCGGATCCCATGACAGATGTTGTGAGCAACCATGTGGTTGCTGGGAATTGAACTCAGGACCTCTGGAAGAGCAGTCAGTGCTCTTAACCACTGAGCCATTTCTCCAGCCCTCATTTTTGTTTTTGATATTGAAGACAAAGTATCTCTATGTAACCTTGGCTGTCCTGAAAGTAGTTATATAGACCAGGTAGGCCTTGAATTTAATAATCCATATAACTCTGACTCCAGAGTGCTAGGAATAGATGTGGCCCCAAATGACTGGCTTGTTTTGTTTTTATATTATTTACTGATGGACCTGGAATGTAGGTTTTTGTACAGGGAAGCATATGCTATGGTGCTGACCTTCATGTACACTTGGAATTTTAAAATTTAGCAGACAATATATTAAATTTCTCAGGATGTCATTTATTTATGACATTAAATCTACCTAGGTGTTCCATTGGCGTGCAAGTTTTGACATTATTACTACCTGTTTTTGTTTTGAATTTTTGAATAAATATGAGTATTTTCCCTCTATGCATGAATAAGTACATCATATGTGCCTCATTTGGACAGTATTCAGAATATGACCTCAGAACTCTTGAACTTAGGATAATGGGTAATTGTGAGCCTCCATGTAAATACTGGCAATTAACCCTAGTTATTTGCAAGATTGGCCATAGATTTAGTGAGCCCCCTCTCCTAGCCTATGTTGTTATTCATGGTCAACATTTATACTGCTGATATTTTCATCTGTCCATTTATAACTGTTTAATCATGCATTCCCTTTTAGTAAGATCTTATTAATGTTACAGTTTAAACTGGCACTCTTCAGTTGTTTGGATTATGAATACCCAACGGAATGGATATACAATTCTTTGCCTGAACTCCAGTAAAGAGCTCTAAGGTTTTTTTTTTATTTAAACGATTTTTGTCTTTTTGAATGATTGATTATTGCAGAGCAATCAGGGTCTTAATATGTATCTCTTGCTGTCCTGAAACTCATTGCATAGACCAGGCTGGCATCCACCTCAATGAGATATACACTTGTGTCTGTCTTTTGACTGCTGGGATTAAAGGCATGAATAATACACCCAATCTGTTCATCATTTTATAGTTAGTAATTCTTCATACAATTTATCTGATGTGTGCTCAGTACTGTTGATCTGTTTGCTTGTCTGTCCTTACGGCTGTTAGCTTCCATTTCTCTTCTAACTCTTTATCCTATTCAGAGGGTACAGAAATGGCAGAGGTGAACCTCGTTCATTACTGAGTTTCTTTCTAAAATGAATGTGGGATTACATAAGAACATTTGTTTCAGGAATTAACTGGAGGAAGCACCAGAATTACATGAATATTCTCAATGAAGTATAGATTTACAATGTTGTCAGTATCATGCTTTCTCATGTACATATGTATGGAATATTTCAGGGTGTTGTGACCTATGATGATGTGCATGTGAACTTCACTCAGGAAGAGTGGGCTTTGCTGGATCCTTCCCAGAAGAGTCTCTACAAAGATGTGATGCTGGAGACCTACAGGAATCTTGCTGCTGTAGGTAAGACTGTGAGTTTTTTGTTGTTGTTGTTGTTGTTGTTTTTCATTTTTTTTTTTTTTCTTTTTTTTTCAGAGCTGGGGACCGAACCCAGGGCCTTGTGCTTGCTAGGCAAGCACTCTACCACTGAGCTAAATCCCCAACCCCTTTTTTTCATTTTTTAAAATGTAAGGACAACTGTTTATTTTTTATTGGCATTTCTTTTTGTAATTTCTGTTGAGAATGATGAATAATGAGATGAATAAATCGAGCACGGTTCTAAGGTTCACTGAAGATAGTAACTTCAATTTTGCCTAATTTCCAATAATATAACATATGTTCTCTGGTATTATATTTAGGCAACAATTGGGAAGACCATAATATTGAAGAACATTTTCAAAGTTCTAGAAGACGTGGAAGGTAATTTTCAAGTGCAAACTGATAAAAATGTGTCTCTGAATACATTTTAATGTGTCCTGCAAATTTTAAAGGAAAGCAAAGGGAAAAAAAAACACTGCTTTAAGTTATGCATGATTACTAAGTTTTCACGAAACCATGTGTGTTAATATCAGGTATCTAATTTGTGCTTACACATATTCCTCTAACTACAAACACAAAGAAACAATGCCTTCACAGATATCACCATTTGAATCATAGCCCAATAGAGCTTATACTGTAGGACTGCTGGTTTGTTCAACCTACTACTATTCAGATATTGCAGAGGGTACACACAATGATTAGGTGATGAGCCTATGTCCAAAGCCTTCTAATAAGAAAATAGTCCACAGTAAAGTTAGTATTACTCATATATTTGTAATAATGTAGCTAAGTTTAGTGATATGGGCAGTTTATGAGAGTCAAGAATGTGGCATAGAGAAACTTTAATCCCTGTACCACATGTCTATAAGGAAAAAAGGTCAAACTGAATGTAATGTGAAAGCTTTTTCATTTGCTATTCTTCTTTTGATATTGATATCATATATCACAATGGATACCAGCCGTATAATATAGAAATATTGAAAGTAGCAATGAACCTCGCTCTCAACCAGAACAATTAAATAGAAAATACATAGTAGTCTCCACTTTGAGGAGACTCTCTGAATGGGATACAGATATACAAATAATTCTATTTCCAACTTTATCAGGGCCATATACAAACTTACAGTGCAATCTATTGCTATGAATACTAAATGTGGAAATACTTGTGTTTGCCTTGGTTCACTTTGAAAATGTATTATGACTCACAGAATAGCAAATTTTATGAATACAGTCAGTGTGGTGAAGATCTGGGTTCTTCCAGTTTCTTCAAATATGTAGCAAACCTCTTATAGAAAAAGGATGCTATAAATGTGAGCCATTTAATCAATGCTCTCACATGACTTGTATCTTCAAACATGCAAAACAGCCCATAATGACGGAGAACACTATGAATGAAAAATACTGATAATACCTTAATATCAGATTGCTCTTTATAATTAGGCCAAATTGTAAAACTAATTCACACAGATAAAAAGTCATCAGTATAATGCACGTGGAAAAGCTTGCATATGTGCCATTTATCTTTGCAGGCATGAAAAAAGTCCTATTGAAGAGAAATCCTCAGAATTTACTCAACATGGTAAAATCTTTGCTTATCACAGCCATCCTCAAAGACATCAACAAATTCATACCGGAGAGAAATCCTATGAAGGTATTCAATATTTTGAGGCCTTTGCATATCACAGTAGTCTACAAATACATAAAAGAACACACGGCGGAGACAAACCCTCTAATTGTAACCAATGTGGTAAAGCCTTTACAGGTCACAGTTCTCTTAAAATGCATAAAAGAATTCATACAGGTGAGAAACCTGACGAATGTAATCAATGTGGTAAAGACGTTCCACAACACAGTCATCTTCAGCAACCTGCAGGAATTCATACTGTGAAATGTAGCCAAAGCGGTAAAGACTTTGCATGTTATACCAATCTACAAATACGTCAAAGAACACATACTGCAGAGAAAGCTTATGAATGCAATCTCTGTGGTAAGGCCTTTGTACAGCACAGTCATCTTGAAAGGCATGGAAGAAGTCATACTGGGGAGAAACCCTATAAATGTAATCAGTGTGGTAAAGCCTTTTCACAAAGCAGTAATCTCCAAGTGCATAAAAGAACACATACTGGAGAAAAACCCTTTGAGTGTAAGCAATGTGGGAAAGCCTTTGCAAGTCAGAGTGGTCTCCAACAGCATAAAAGAACACATACGGGAAAGAGACCCTTTGAATGTAAGCAGTGTGATAAAGCCTTTGCACGTCACAGTCATCTTCAAAGACATCAAAGAATTCATACTGTAGAGAAGCTCTATGAATGTAATCAATGTGGTAAATCCTTTGCACAAAACAATCATTTTATACAACATATAAGAACACATACTGGAAAGAAACTCTATGAGTGTAAGCAATGTAATAAAGCCTTTGCATGTCAAAGTGGTCTCCAGTATCATAGAAGAACACATACTGGAGAGAAGCCCCATGGATGTAATGAATGTGGGAAAACATTCATATATCACAGTTATCTTCAGATACATCGAAGAACACATACTGGAGAGAAACCCTTTGAATGTGACCAATGTGGGAAAGCCTTTGCACGGAACAATAATCTCCAAGTGCATAAAACAATACATACTAGAGAGAAACTCTGTGAATGTAAGCAGTGTGGCAAAGCCATTTGTAAGTCACAGTAGTCTCCACGTGCATAAAAGAACACATACTGAAGAGAAACCCTATGAATGTAAGCAGTATAGCAAAGACTACACAGCAAAGTGGTCTCCAGAAACATAAACAAATGCATAATGGAGAGAAACCCGATGAGAGTAATCAATGTGATCAAGCCTTTGCATGTCAAAATGGTCTCCTGTATCATAAAACAACACATCCTGGAGAGAAACCCTATGGATGTAACGAATATGGTAAAGTCTTTGACCTGGCAGTTATTTTCAATTATATAAAAGAATACACATACTGGAGAGAAACCCTTTGAATGTGACCAATGTGGTAAAGTCTTTGCGTGAAGCAGTCATCTCCTAACATATAAAAGAAGACATACTGGACAGAAACCCTATGAATGTAAGCAATGTGGCAAAACCTTTGTGTGTCAAAGTGGTCTCCAATATCATAAAAAAAAACCCATAACATATACAGCAAAGAAACCCTATGAAGGTCATCAATATGATCAAGCCTTTGCATGTGAAAGTGGTCTCCTGTATCATAAAACAACACATACTGGAGAGAGACCCTATGGATGTAATAAATATGCTAAAGTCTTTGTACTTCACAGTTATCTTCATATATATAAAATAATACATACTGGAGAGAAATTCTTTGAATATGACCAATGTGGTAAAGCCTTTGTGTGTCAAAGTCGTCTCCAGTATCATAAAAGAGCCCATAACATACAGGAAAGAAACCCTGTGACTGTCATCAATGTGATATACCCTTTGCATGTCAGACATCTTCAAAGGCACTAAGGAAACTATAATGTAGAGAAACTCTGAGTATATTTAACATGATGAAGCCTTTGTACATTTCTGTAGTCTTCATCATCATGAAAGAAACCCATAGTGGAAAGAAACAATGAGTGTACTACATTGGGTCAAGCCTTTTCACATTTCACAAGTCTTCATCGTCTTGAAAGAATGCATACTAGGGCAAGGCTATATGGATATATTTAATATAGTGAAACATTTGAACATTTCTACAATCTTTATCATCATGAAAGAATTTCTACTGGAGAGAAACTATGACTATAAAGGATTTGGCAATATGTATAGCTGTCACATTTATATTCAGTCAAACAAGATTATTTTTCTGGACAAAAAAATGGGACAGTGTCAACAATCTATTCAAACTTTATGGTTTGATGTCCCTCTTTATTTTGTTTGTACTTGTGAGCACAGAAATCCCTGTTTATTTTTGTTTGTACTTATAATCACATTTCTCTACAGTTACATGAAATAGCTCATTCTGATATAAAACTTTCATATTTTGAAATGTTTGGAGTAGGGATTGAAGTTTGCTGTATGTCTTACAAGTCTATTTACAAAAGTGCTTTTTCTGTTGCTATGATAAAACACAATGTCTAAGGCAGCTTATAAAAGAGATTAATTTGGCTTATGGTTCCAGAAAGGTATGGGATCACCATGACAGTGGCAATATAAGAAATGTCACACATGGCAGCTAAAGCAGGGTGATCAGAGCTCACATCCTCACTCTAAAGCATGAAGCAGAGAGTGTACACTAGAAATGGTGTATAGATGTAAATTCTCAAACCTACCCCAAGTGACATATTGCCTCCAACAGGACAGCATTTTTTAAGTCTTCCAGAAGGATACTACCAGCTGAGAAGGATGGTACTTCAACCGTACACACTTGCTTTCTGTTACATGAACCAATTTATGGTGAAGAAAAGCTTTAGGTAAGCCTTTAGATACCTCAAAACCTGAGTCACAGGAATGAATGCTTACACACGAAATACATTTACGAGTAAAACTTATTTGGTCAACCAGTTCTATTCCTTTTAATTATGTGATGTCAGTGTGTCCTTTTGTGTGTATGAACACGAGCATTGTTGGTTCTCAAGAAGATTAGAACTCTTGGATCTTCTCATAGCAGGAATTATAGGAAGTTATCAAAAACCTGACCTTTGTCCTGGGAATGAGTTTGTCTTTACACAGCCATGTCTCTAGCCCTGTAAACATTTTCTTTTCTTTCCTTTTCTTTTTTTTTCGGAGCTGGGGACCGAACCCAGGGCCTTGTGCTTGCTAGGCAAGTGCTCTACCACTGAGCTAAATCCCCAACCCGCCCTGTAAACATTTTAAAGCCTTTATATATCATCTTGATGCCAGGAAATAGGAAAGAATTCATACAAGAGAAACACCTTATTCATGTAAATGACTCGATAAAGCCTTTACTGTGATTATATCACAGGTGTCTTCAGTTTCAGGGAAAAATACCATTCATTTCTTTTTCATCATAACCTTGCAGCAAGGAAATCATTTACCATGCTCACTCAAATGTAGTTGAAGAGATCACCAATTGTGGTTGTGGTTTCTATTTAGAACCATTTGGAGTAGGTATTGAAGTTTGCTGTATGTGTTGCAAATCCATTTACAGAAGTTTATTGGGCTGTTCTTATAGCTCTTCTGTGGCTCCTGTTCATCTTCTTTTGCATTGTCACTTGGCGATAGTTATCCTTCTGCCAAAATGTATAGAATGACATACCCCTCATCTTAAATGACCCATTGTTTATTTAAATTTCAGGCATATGTGATCACACTTTTTTAGTAGGTGTACCTGTGAAAGGGTGGTGGGTGGTGGTTCCTTGTTTTGTTTTGAATTTTCACATATTCTCTTCACATGTTGTGCTTTGTTATCTAGCCCAGCTTGAAGAGAATACGACAAGAGAATGTAGCATTAGATACCTCATGTGTATTTAAAAGAGCACTTTCATGTATCTGCCAGAGATGTAATGAAGTAGGATAATCAGCAACCAACCGTATATCAGCAGCATGACTTCATTGGTATGGATGTGTACTTACTATTACATATTCCATGCTTCTACATGGTCCCATTACTTACCATTTGGTACTTCTTCTTGAGTTCTGCCTTCTAAGAAAATCATCTCTATTATCTAGAGATGCCAGAAACTGTAATAGCAATAAGATTTATTTTTCATAAAGCATTTCTGTATATGTGTAATGTGATGACGGTTTTTTAGATGGAAACTAGGTGACAACGCTGTAGGATCTACTTTGGACATCTTTATCCAATGATCATGTTCAAGAGGCCAGCATTGTGAGGCCAGCATTGCATAGTGTAGACATTTCCCACCGAGCCCATCCCACCGAGTAAAATTAGTTGAAACATTACGTTAGTAAAATATTGCTTTCTCAGATTGTAAACAGCACGTCTTTTTCCCCCCACTATTTTTGTGAGACTAAACTTGCCTTGATGCTAAACTCTATTGAAATCATGACCTGACTACTCGTGCACTGATGCATGATGATGCACTGTTGACTATGCTATCCAGTTGATTGTATGACAGACTGAAACAGATGAATGAGCTTTCCTTACCATTCAGGAGTTGTGCATTACTCAATCACTGTGCATGTAGTAATCTCACTGGATGTAGTTTGCATTTAGGTGTTATAAAGAACCTGCAGGTAAAGCCAGTTCCTGGGTCTATGCCCTTATGACTAGCTGCTCAGTGGACAGTGCTGATATGGGCCCAGGATTATGACTTCACAGCTGTTGTCTGCCTATTCTCTTCCTATTTATTCAATATGGTACTGCACTTGAAGTTTTAGCTAAGGCAGTAAGACAACAAAAGGCAATCAAGGGGATATGAATTGGAAAGGAAGAAGATATCACTATTTGAGGATGCTGTGATAATAAATACCTAAGTGACCTCAAAAATTCTACCTGAGAACTCCTAGAGCTATAAACAACTTCAGCAAAATGGCTGGATATAAAATTAACTCAAATCAGTAGCCTTCCTTTATACAAATGATAAGCAGGCTGAGAAAGAAATTAGAGAAACAACACCCTTTACAATAGCCACAAATGATATAAAATATCTTAGTGTAGCTCTAACCATGCAAGTAAAAGATCTATATGACAAGAACTTCAAGTCCCTGAAAAAAGAAATCAAAAAGACCTCAGAAGAAAAATCTTCCATGCTCATGGAGTAGTAGGGTTATCATAGTGATAATCACCGTGGGTAGAACCAGAAAATATCCTGAGGTAACCCAACCACAAAAGGACATGCATGGTATGTACTCACTGATAAGAGTATATTTGCCGAAAAGTACAGAATATCCATGATACACCCCACAGACAGTAAGAAGTTTATCAGAAAGGAAGGCCCAAATGAGGATGTTTCAATCTCACTTAGAAGGGGGAACAAAATAATCCCAGGAGAAAGAGGGAGGGAAGGACCTGGCAGGAGAAGGGGTAAAGAGGGGCAGGATTAGGTATAGGGGGAGAAAGGAGAGAAGCCCAGAGGGCCAGGAAAATGAACAGAAACATTTGACTGAAAGGATTAGAAGGTGGGGATACATCTGAAAACCAGAGACCTGGGATGTGAGAATTTCCTAGGACTCAATGGTGGTGACCTTAGCCAAAATGCCCAACTGTGGAGACAAGGAACTTTTGTTGACCACCTCCAGTAGTTAAACAGGGTCCCCAGTGGAGGGATGGGGACACCAACCCACCTTCTAAATTTTTGGGCCAGAATTGCTCCTGTCTAATAGAAATTCAGAAACAAAAATGGAACAGAGACTGAAGGAAAGGGCATCAGGTAACAGGGCCAACTTGGGATCCATTACATCTCTGGGCACCAAACCCTGACACTATTACTGATGCTATGCTGTGCTTGCAGACAGGAGCCTAGCATGGCTGTCCTCTGAGAGGCTCTACCTGCAGCTGACTGAGACAGATGCAGATTCTTACAGCCAACCATTGGAATGAAGTCGGGGACCATGATGGAAAAGTTAGGGGAAAGATTGCTGGAACTGAAGGGGATGGCAACCCTATAGGAAGTCCAACAATGTCAACTAGCCTGGACCCCTGGGAGCTCCCAGAGACTAAGCCACCAACCGAAGAGGATACACAGGCTGGTCCAAAGGTCCCTGGCATATATCTAGCAGGGGACTATCTTGTCTGGCCTCATTTGGAGGGGATGTAATTCTGTATAAACTTGATGCCCCGGGGTAGTGGGATGTGGGAGGTGAGGGTAGATGGGGGTGGGTAGGTAAGGGGGGCAGGGTGAATGAGTGAGGGTGGTATAAAGGTTGGGAGCACCCTCTCAGAGGCAAAGGGGAGAGGGATGTCGTGAAGAACTCTTGGAGGCAGGATTGGAAAGGGGGGAAACATTTGGAATGTAAATAAATAAAACATTTAATAAAAATAACATTAAAAAAGAAAAAAATAATTGTGTGGACATTTCTATGGGAATTGTATTGAAATGCTTTTGGTAAGATGGCCAGTTTTACTGTTAATCCTTCTGATCCCTGAGCACATGAGTTCTTTCCATCTTCTGATATTGTCCTCAATTTCTTTCTTCAGATACTTGTCTTTTCCTTGCTCGAGTACAGGTTCACCATAATATTTTACTTTATTTGTGGAGATTGTGAAGGGTGGTGTTTTCTTAATTTCTTTCTAGGGCAATTTATCATTTGTATGAAGAAGGGCTACTGAATTTCTTGAGTTAATTTTGTATACAGCCACTTTCCCGAAAGTGTTCATCAACAATTTTCTAGTAGAATTTTCGGGGTCGCTTATGTACACCATCATTATCAGCCATGAATAGTGATCCTTTGACTTCTCCCTTCCGAATTTGTATCCCGCAGATCTCCTTCAGCTATCTTATTGCTCTAGCTAGAAATTCCAATACTGTGTTGAATAGATAAGGAGAGAATGGGCAGCCTTGTATTATAATTAATTTTAGTGGAATTGATTTAAGTTTCTCCATTTAATTTGACATTGGGTATTGGTTTGCTGCATATTATTTTTGTTATGTTGACCTATGCACCTGTTATCTTTGTTCTCCCTTAGTCTTTTAACATGAAGGGATTTTTGATTTTGTTTGTCAAAGGCTTTTCAACATCTAATGATAGAATCATGTGGGTTTTTTTTCAGTTAATTTATATGGTGGATTGTATTGATAGATTTTCATATATTGAACCATCCCTGTATCCCTGAGATAGAGCCTACTTTTCATAGTGGATTACGTTTTTCTTGCATCATTAGATTCTTTTTTTTTTTTTTTTTTGGCCAGGACATATTTAGACTTTAATGGGAAATCATTAAACC
This sequence comes from Rattus rattus, assembly GCF_011064425.1. Classification (NCBI taxonomy): domain Eukaryota; kingdom Metazoa; phylum Chordata; class Mammalia; order Rodentia; family Muridae; genus Rattus; species Rattus rattus. The sequence goes on along the minus strand of NC_046158.1, from coordinate 130,051,921 downwards.
AGTTCATTTCCATTACTTACATGAAGCTGTGTGGAGTGATCAGTAGTATCCCAGGGGAACAAGTTTCAAAAGCAAAATTCTTTGATTATTTGATTTGGAGCTGTCCAGCAGCTCTATCTGTCATCTTATTTTTTTTTCCCTTCCATTCTCTTTATATGTGGGCAAGCAGAACAAAGTGCCATACATATTACAAGTACAGCTTCCCATTTCAGTTAATATAAACAATGAAATCCCTCCCAGGCATACCCAGAAGATGATCTAGTCCAGGCAAGCAATCGGCCATAAGCTTGTTTTGTGGAGAATCCTAGAGCCTGTCAGGTTTACAGCCAATATTAACCTCATAAATGTCTATTTTAAGATTTCACAGCAGACAAAGTCAAAGGTCAGAGTTAAGGCTCTAAATGTTGGCTATGCTTTTCTTTGCCTGTACATTAGTGCCCGTGTCAGGCTACAAGACACTGTACTTCCTCCTATCAAAATCAGAGTGGAATGAGGCCATTAGTTATTTCGAAGAAACCTTGAATGAGTCCCATTAGCCATAGCACAGAATCTTGGGGGCATGTCTTAGAAACTCTTTCTGGGAACTTTTCTGTGCAATTATGACTTTGTCGCTTTTATCAATGCTAGCACTGTAAGCTAGCATTTAGGGAATACAGAAGCCTGCTGATATGCCATGGGAGCCAACAAGCATTTTTCTCACTGAGAAGCAGAAAACCAGGCAACCATAGCTTTTACACTATGTTGGATAGCCAGGCACAGGTCAGCCAGGAACTCACCTGCCTGTTTTCTGTCCCATGTAAAGACTGAAGTTACAAGCAGAAAGTGAAGGCTTCCAGAGGCCCTTAAGTCCTTTCCTTATTATCTTAAACAATATGTAATTTTTTTTCCATCTTTATTAACTTGAGTATTTCTTATTTACATTTTGATTGTTATTCCCCTTCCTGGTGGTTTCCGGGCCAACATCCCCTAGCCCTCCCCCTTCCCTTCTCTATGGGTGTTCCCTCCCCATCCTCCCCCCATTACTGCCCCTCCCCCAACAATCACGCTCACTGGGGGTTCAGTCTTGCAGGACCAAGGGCTTCCCTTCCACTGGTGCTCTTACTAGGCTATTCATTGTTACCTATGAGGTCAGAGTCCAGGGTCAGTCCATGTATAGTCTTTAGGTAGTGGCTTAGTCCTGGAAGCTCTGGTTGCTTGGCATTGTTGTTCATATGGGGTCTCGAGCTCCTTCAAGCTCTTCCAGTTCTTTTCTCTGATTCCTTCAACGGGGTCCTATTCTCAGTTCAGTGGTTTGCTGCTGGCATTCGCCTCTGTATTTGCTGTATTCTGGCTGTGTCTCTCAGGAGAGATCACATCCTGTTCCTGTCAGCCTGAACTTCTTTGCTTCATCCATCTTATCTAGTTTGGTGGCTGTGTATGTATGGGCCACATGTGGGGCAGGCTCTGAATGTGTGTTCGTTCTGCCTCTGTTCTAAACTTTGTCTCCCTATTCCCTGCCAAGGGTATTCTTGTTCCCCTTTTAAAGAAGGAGTGAAGCATTCGCATTTTGGTCATCTCTCTTGAGTTTCATGTGTTCTGTGCATCTAGGCATTTGGGCTAATAGCCACTTATCAATGTGTGTTTTTCTGTGATTCAGTTACCTCACTCAGGATGATATTTTCCAGTTCCATCCATTTGCCTATGAATTTCATAAAGTCATTGTTTTTGATAGCTGAGTAATATTCCATTGTGTAGATGTACCACATTTTCTGTATCCATTCCTCTGTTGAAGGGCATCTGGGTTCTTTCCAGCTTCTGGCTATTATAAATAAGGCTGTGATGAACATAGTGGAGCATGTGTCTTTGTTATATGTGGGGGCATCTTTTGGGTATATTCCCAAGAGAGGTATAGCTGTGTCCTCAGGTAGTTCAATGTCCAATTTTCTGAGGAACCTCCAGACTGATTTCCAGAATGTTGTACCAGTCTGCAATCCCACCAACAATGGAGGAGTGTTCCCTTTCTCCACATCCTCGCCAGCATTTGCTGTCACCTGAGTTTTTGATCTTAGCCATTCTCACTGGTGAGGTGAAATCTCAGGGTCGTGTTTTGATTTGCATTTCCCTTATGACAAAAGATGTTGAACATTTTTTTACGTGTTTCTCAGCCATTCGACATTCCACAGCTGTGAATTCTTTCTTTAGCTCTGAACCCCATTTTTAATAGAGTTATTTGTCTCCCTGCAGTCTAACTTCTTGAGTTCTTTGTATATTTTGGATATAAGCCCTCTATCAGATGTAGGATTGGTAAAGATCTTTTCCCAATCTGTTGCTTGCCGTTTATTGGGGATTGAGTCCACTGATTTAAGGAATACCAATGAGCAATCATTGTTAGTTCCTGGTTTTTTCATCGTTTGTTTGCTTGTATGTTTGTTTTTGATGAGTGTGGTGATTTCTCTCTCTCTCTCTCTCTCTGTCTCTCTCTCTCTCTCTCTGTTTCTGTGTGTGTGTGTGTGTGTGTGTGTGTGTTCCTTTTTGTTTTGCTGGTGTGAAATTATTTCTTGTATTTTGTGTGTGTTTGTGTGTGTGTGTGTGTGTGTGTGTGTGTGTGCTTATTTTTTTGTCAGAGTTTTCATCTAGTATTCTTGTAGGACTGGATTAATGAAACATTATTTAAATTTGGTTTTGTCATGCAATCTTAATTTCTCCATTTAAGGTGACTGCAAGTTTTGCTGGGTATAGTTGTCTGGGCTGATATCTGTAGTCTTTTAGAGTATGCAAGATACCTGCCCAGGCCTTTCTGGCTTTTAGTCTCTGTTGAGAGCCTAGGAGTACTCTGATAGGTTTGCCCGTATATGTTAAATGGCCCCCTTTCCACGAAGCTTTTAATCTTCTTTCTTTATTCTGTATGTTCAGTGCTTTGATCATTATTTGTCTGGAGGACTTTCCATTCTAGTCCAGTCTATTTGGTATCCTGTGAGCTCGTTGTACATTTATAGCCATCTCTTGCTTTAGGTTAGGGAACTTTTATGAACTTTTCTGAAGATATTTTTCATTTTCCTTTTTTTGTAGATATAAAAATGATTTTATTCACTACATTGTGATAGAGAAGTAAAACATACATTTCATCTTTGCATATATTGGTACACCTACTACATATTTTCTCCTTGGCCTACCTACAATCTACTTTTCCTAGTTTCTGTTAAGTACTTTCATGTCAGCATAATTAGTTTCATTATACCAGAAAAGCATCTATTTATTTGTCCTCTAGTGTCTGGCTAATTTCACCAAACATGACATACTCTATTTTTGTGCATGTCACCCCAAATGACTAGAGTTCATTTAGCTTTGTCAGTGAATAATATTAACCTGTAATATACATATATTCCTTTTTCTTTTTGTCTTTTTGATTTAACAAGCAGTATCTTTTTTCTCTTTTTTCTTTTCTTTTATTGGATATTTTCTTTATTTACATTTCAAATGTTATCCCCTTTTACAGTTTCCCCTCCAGAAAATCTCCATCCCATTGCCCCACCCCCTACCTCCACGAGGGTGCCCCCCTACCAACCCACCCAATCCCTCCCTGCCCTGACATTCCCCTACACTGGGGCATTGAGCCTTGACAGAACCAAGGGCCTCTCCCATTGGTGCCCAACAAGGCCATCCACTGCTACATATGCAGCTAGAGCCATAGGTCTGTCCATATGTACTCTTTGGATGATAGTTTAGTCCCTGGGAGCTCTGGTTGGTTGGCATTGTTGTTCTTAAGGGGTTGCAAACCCCTTCAGCTCCTTCAATCCCTTCTCTAACTCCTCCAATGAGGACCCCATTCTCAGTTCAATGGTTTGATTCGAGCATTCGCCTCTGTATTTGTCAAGCTCTGGCAGAGCCTCTCAGGAGACAGCTATATCAGGCTCCTGTCAGCATGCACTTCTTGGCATGAGCAATTGTGTCTGGGTTTGGTGGCTGTATGTATATGGGCTAGAACCCAGGTGGGGCATTCTCTGGATGGCCATTTCTTTAGTATCTGCTCCAAACTTTGTCTCTGTATCTCTTCCTATGAATGTTTTTTCCCCTTTCTAAGACTGAAGCATCTGCACTTTGGTTGTCCTTCTTGAGTGCATACAGTATGTGGATTGGGTTTTGTGTGTGTGTGTGTGTGTGTGTGTGTGTGTGTGTGTGTGTGTGTGTGAGAGAGAGAGAGAGAGAGAGAGAGAGAGAGGGTTAATATTTTCTAGTTCCATCTCTTGTCTAAGGATTTCATGAAGTCATTGCTTTTAATAGCTGAGTAGTAATCCATTGTGTAAATGTACCGCATTTCCTGTATCCATTCTTCTGTTGAGGGACATCTTGAGTACTTTCCATCTTCTGACTATTAAAAATAAGGAACATAGTAGAGTATGTGTCCTTGTTATATGTTGGAGCATCTTTTGGGTATATGCCTAGGAGTGGAATAGCTGGGTCCTCAGGTAGTCCTATGTCAAATTTTCTGAGGAACCTCCAGACTGATTTCCAGAGTGGTTGTACCAGCTTGCAATCCCACCAACAGTGGAGGAGTGTTCCACTTTTTCCACATCTTCACCAGCATCTACTATCATCTAAGTTTCTTATTTTAGACATTCTGACTGGTGTGAGGAGGTATCTCAGGGTATGATTTGTATTTCCCTGATAACTAAGGATGTTGAATATTTCTTTAGGTGCCTCTCAGCCATTCGATATTCCTCAGTTGGGAATTCTTTGTTTAGCTCTATACCCCAATTTTTATTTTTTTTTTTTTATTTTTTAGATATATTTCTTTACTTACATTTCAAATGTTATTCCCTTTCCTTGTTTCCTGTCCATAAGCCCCCAACTCCTACCCTTCCCCCATGTGCCCCATTTTTAATAGGGTTATTTGATTCTCTGAAGTCTAAGTTCTTGAGTTCTTTGTATACATTGGATATTAGCCCTCTATAGGATATACAAGTTGTAAAGATCTTTTCCCAATCAGTTGGTTGCAATTTTCTTTTTTGCCGTACAGAAGCTTTTCAGTTTTATGAGGTCCCATTTGTCCATTCTTGATCTTAGAACATAAGCCATTGGTGTTGTTTTTAGGAAATTTTCGCCTCTGCCCATGTGTTCCAGGCTCTTCCCTATGTTTTCTTTTATTGCATTGAGTGTATCTGGTTTTATGTGGAGGTCCTTGATCCACTTGGACTTGAGCTTTGTACAGGGCAAAAAGAATAGATTGATTTTCATTCTTCTACATGCTTACCTCCAGTTGAACCAGCACCATTTGTTGAAAATGCTGTCTTTTTTTTCACTGGATGGTTTTAGTCCTTTTGTCAAAGATCACGTGACCATAGGTGTGTGGGTTCATTTCTGGGTCTTCAATGCTATTCCATTGATCTACCTGCCTGTCTGTGTACCAATACCATACAGATTTTATCACTATTGCTCTGTAATACTACTTGAGGTCAGGGATGGTGATTCACTCTTTTGTTCTTTTGTTGAGGATAGTTTTCACTATCCTGGGTTTTTTGTTATTCTAAATGAGTTTGCAAATTGCTATTTCTAACTCTGTGAAGAATTGAATTGGAATTTTGATGGGAATTGCATTGAATCTGTAGATTTCTTTTGCCAAATGGCTATTTTTACAATAGTAATCCTGCCAATCCATAAACATGGGAGGTCTTTCCATCTTCTGGGATCTTCAAATTCTTTCTTCAGAGACTTGAAGTTCTTGTCATACAGATCTTTCACTTGCTTGGTTAGAGTCACCCAAAGGTAGTTTATATTATTTGTGACTATTGTGAATGATATTGTTTCCCTAATATCTTTCTCAGTCTACTTTTCTCAGGAAAGCTACTGATATGTTTGAGTTAATTTTATATCCAGCCACTTTGCTGAAGTTGTTTATCAGGTTTAGTAGTTCTCTGGTGGACTGTTTATGGTCAATTAAGTATACTATCATGTCATCTGCAAATAGTGATATTTTGACTTCTTCCTTTTCAATTTTTATCCCTTTCACCTTCTTTTGTTGTCTGATTGCTCTGTCCAGGACACCGAGTATTATATTGAATAAGTAGGGAGAGAGTGGGCAGCCTTGTCTAGTCCCTGATTTTAATGGGATTGCTTCAAGTTTCTCTCCATTTAGTTTGATGTTGGCTATTGGTTTGCTGTATATGGCTTTTACTGTGCTTTGGGCCTAGAATTCCTGATCTTTCCAAGACTTTTAACATGAAGGGGTATTGAATTTTTCAGCATCTAATTTAATGATTATGTAGGGTTTTTTTTTATTGAGTTTGTTTATATAGTGGATTACATTGATGGATCTCCATATATTGAACCATCCCTGAATCCCTGGGATTAAACCTACTTGATCATGATGGATGATCATTTTGATGTGCTCTTGGATTCAGTTTGCGAGAATTTTATTGAGTACTTTTGCATCATTATTCCTAAGGGAAATTGGTTTGAAGTTCTCTTTCTTTGTTGGGTCTTTGTGTGGTTTATGTGTAAGTGTAATTGTGGCTTCACTTTAGGAATTGGGTAGTGTTCCTTCTGTTTCTATTTTGTGGAATAGTTTGGACAGTATTGGTATTAGGTCTTCTATGAAGGGTCTGATAGAATTTGGCATTAAATCCATCTGGTCCTGGGCTTTTTTAGTTTGGGACACTTTTAATGACTGTTTCTATTTCCTTAGGAATTATGGGACTAAGTTTAGAAGGTTTATCTGATCCTGATTTAACTTTGGTACCCGGTATATATCTAGAAAATTGTCCATTTCATCCAGATTTTCCAGTTTTGTTCAGTATATGCTTTTGTAGTAGGATTTGATGATTTTTTTAATTTCCTCAGTTTCTGTTGCTATGTCCTACCCCCCCCCCCCCCCCCCTTTTCCCCTGATTTTTTTTATTTTGATTCTTTCTCTTTGCCCTCTGGTTAGTCTAGCTAAGGGTTATCTCTCTTGATTTTCTCAAAGAACCAGCTCCTTATTTTGTTGATCCTTTGTATTGTTTTTCTTGTTTCTATTGGTTGTTTTCAGCCCTGAATTTGATTATTTCCTGACATCCACTTTTTTTTTTTTTTTTTTTTTTTGGTTTTTTTTTTCGGAGCTGGGGACTGAACCCAGGGCCTTGGGCTTCCTAGGCAAGCGCTCTACCACTGAGCTAAATCCTCAACCCCTGACATCCACTTCTCTTTGATGCATTTGCTTCTTTTCATTCTAGAGCGTTTAAGTGTGCTGTCAAGCTGCTACTGCATGCTCTCTCCAGTTCCTTTTTTGGAGGCACTCAGATGAGTTTTCCTCTTAACACTGCTTTTATTGTGTCCCATAAGTTTGGATATGTTGTGCCTTCATTTTCTTTAAATTCAAAAGTGTTTAATTCCTTTATTTCTTCCTTGACAAAGTTATCAGTGAGTAGAGTGTTTTTCAAGTTCCATATGTATCATATGTATATGTAGATTGTTAATTCAGTTTCCATGTGTATGTGGGCTTTCTGTCCTTTTTGATATTGAGGACCAGCCTTAGTCTGTTGTGATCTGATAGGATGCTTGGGATTATTTCAGTCCTCTTGTATTTGTTGAACCCTGTTTTGTGATGTATTATATTGTCAGTTTTGGAGAAGGTACCATGAGGTGCTGGGAAGATGTTATATTATTTTGTTTTAGGATGAAATGTTCTATAGATACTTGTTATATCTATTTGATTCATAACTTCTGTAGGTCTCTCTATGTCTCTGTTTAGTTTCTGTTTCCATGGTCTGTCCATTGATGAGAGTGGGGTGTTGAAGTCTCCCACTATTATTGTGTGAGGTGCAATGTGTGGTTTGAGCTTTAGTAAGGTTTCTTTTATGAATGTAGGTGCCCTTGCATTTGGAGCATAGCTATTGAGGATTGAGTTCATCTTGGTGGATTTTTCCTTTGATGAATATGAAGTGACATTCCTTGTCTTTTTTGATAACTTTTGGTTGAAAGTCAATTTCATTCAATATTAGAATGGTTATTTCAGATTGTTTCTTAGGACCATTTCCTGGAAAATTATTTTAAAGCCTTTTACTCTGAAGTAGTGTCTGTCTCTGTCATAGTTGTGTTTCCTGTTTGTAGCAGAATGCTGGATCCTGTTTTCGTATACAGTCGGTCTATGTCTTTTTATTAGGGAATTGAGTCCATTGATGTTAAGAGATATTAAAGAAATTGATTGTTGCTTTCTGTTATTTTTGTTGTTAGAGGTGGATTTTTTTTTTTTTTTTTGGTATGGCTATCTTCTTTTGGATTTGTTGAAAGAAGATTACTTTCTTGCTTTTTGTAGGGTGTAGCTTGCCTCCTTGTGTTTGGCTTTACCATTTATTATCCTTTGTAGCACTGGATTTGTAGAAAGATATTGTGTAAATTTGGTTTTGTCATGGAATATCTTGGTTTCTGCATCTACTTTAATATTGAGTTTTGCTGGATACAGTAACCTGGGCTGGCATTTGTGTTCTCTTTTGGGTCTGTATGACATCTGCCCAGGATCTTCTGGCTTTCATACTCTCTGGTGAGAAGTCTCATGTAATTCTGATAGGTCTGCCTTTATATGTTACTTGACCTTTTTTTCCTTACTGCTTTTAATATTCTTTCTTTGATTTTTGCATTTGATATTTTGATTTGACAGAAGGAACTTCTTTTCAGGTCCACTCTATTTGGAGTTCTGTAGGCTTTTCGTATGTTCGTGTTCTTTTAGATTAGGAAAGTTTTCTTTTATACTTTTGTTGAAGATATTTACTGGCCCTTTAAGTTGGGAGTCTTCACTCTCTTCTATATCTATTATCTTTAGGTTTGGTCTTATCATTGTGTCCTGGATTTCCATTGGATATTTTTGCATTTTGCATTTTCTTTGACTATTGTGTCGATGTTTTCTATGGTGTCTTCTGCCCCTCAGATTCTCTCTTCTTTCTCTTGTATTCTGTTGGGGATACTTGCATCTATGACTCATGATCTCTTTTCTAGGTTTTCTATCTCCAAGGTCATATCCATTTTTTATTTTATTTTTTATTGCTTCTATTTCCACTTTTAGATCCTGGATGCTTTTGTTCAATTCCTTCACTTGTTTGGTTGTTTTCCTGTAATTCCTTAAGGGATTTTTGTGTTTCCTCCTTAAGGGCTTCTACCTGTTTACCTGTGTTCTGTATTTCTTTAGGGGAGTTATTTATGTCCTTCCTAAAGTCCCCTATCATTATCATGAGATGAGATTTTTAAATCCAAATATTGCTTTTCCAGTGTGATGGGGTATCCAGGACGTGCTGTAGTGGGAGAAATGGGTTCTGATTATTCCAAGTAACCTTGGTTTCTGTTGCTTATATTCTTGCACTTGTCTCTTGTCATCTTGTTATCTCCAGTGTTACCTGCCCTTGCTGTCTCTGACTGCAGCCTGTCCCTCCTGTGATCCTGGTTATGTCAGAACTCCAGCTGTCTCTCTGACCCTATGATTCTGTGATCATGTAATCCTATGGTCCTGAGATCCTGGCTGTGTCTGATTTCCTGGGAGTCGTGCTTCCTCTGTGATTCTGTGCATTTCAGAGCACCTCTGATCCTGGGCAAGTTAGTGCACCTGGGAGTCCAGCTTCTTCTGGGTGTTGTGGTACTTGGTGTGGAGCCAGTACCACAAGGAACCTGTGCCCCTGGCTGGCTGGGGGTTCCTTGGTTCTTAGATCCTGGGGATCCAGTTACCCTGGGTATTGGTGCAAACGTTCTGGCCTCTCCTGTGATCCTGGGTGGTTCAGAGCACCTGGGAGTCAGGCTCCCTCTGCGTGTTCTAGGATGGGGTATAGAGCCAGCATCCACGGTCTGCTAGGGCACTGGTTCAGACAGGAAGGAACCCATGCCACTGGCTGAATGGGGGTTCCTGCATCCCTATGCCCTGGGGGACCCAGTTACTCGGAGTGTTGGGGCAGATGTGTCCTCATCACCTGTTGTACTGCATGTATTAGAGCACCTGGGAGTCGGACTTCTGTGGGTGTTGCTGGAATGGGTGCGGAGCCAGTGCCCATGGTCTGCTCAGGGCACTGGTTCAGAGTGGAAGGGACCGATTTGGAAGTTTCTTTGACAGATGCATTTTCTTTGATTGTGTCTTTTGTACGTGAGCTCTCTCATTTCTCCTATTCTGTTGGTGATGCTTGCACCTCTGTAGTTTCTGTCTCTTTCCTGGATTTTCTCTTCCCAAGATTACCTCAGATTGTGTTTTTACTTTATAGCATCCATTTCCATTTTCATGTCTTGATTAATTTTATTCATTTACCTTCTCTGTTTCATTGTATTTTCCTATGTTTTTGCAAAGAATTTATTAGTTTCCTATTTAAACACCTTTATCATCTTCATAAGAATAGATTTAAGGTTATGTTGCGCTAAAGGTATGTTAGGGTATCCAGGTCTGGCAATAGTTGGATAGGTGGGTTCTGGTATTAACATATTTCTCTGACTTTTGTTGACTGTGTCCTTACACTGACATTTAGCCATCTTTTTGTAGCTGGTGTGGGCAGGACTGGCATTGGACTGCAGGTAAAGCTGGTTTTCCCAGGAGGCAGCAGGCCTCCAGAAATTCAGGCAGAGCTGGTGGTCCCTGATGGTTGCAAGCGTCCGGGATTGCAGGTAAAGGTGTGGATCAGAAGTAGAAGCACGGAGTGGACAGGACAGAGCTCACAGCTCCTTGGATTGCTGGGGGTCCCAGCTGACAGTGGATTGGGGCGTTGGGACCTTACTTAGTTGTCTTGGGTGAGAGCAAGCCTCCTGGGATGCAGGCAGAGCTGTGGCCTGGAAATATAGACCAAGTCTGGGATTGCAGGTAGAAGTGTGCCATGTAAAGGGCAGCCTGGGCCCCTTGTGTCTGTCCCAATCTGGGAAGCACAGACATCTGTGTAAATCAGTAGGCAAGCCATTGTATGAGGCTGAAAAACCCTCTGGGTAAAGCAGTTGATGGGCTTTTCTGTAGCTTGGCCACAGAAGCATCTGGATGGGACTCAGCAGGTGGGCACTGAGGTAAGAAATGGCTAAATATAGCAAAGGTCTAAAACACTTAATCCTTTCCTTCTTGGGCCGGAGAGATGGCTCAGTGGTTAAGAGCACTGACTGCTCTTCCAGAGGTCCTGAGTTCAGCAACAACATGGTGGTTCACAACCACCTGTAATGAGATCTGATGCTCTCTTCTGATGTTACAATGTACTTAATTATATAATAAATAAACCTTTAAAAAGTTATTTCCTTCTTACTACAAGTGATCATTGCATGACTCTTTAAGTTTTATATGTACCTATGTTATATTGACTTAAAAAAAAAACTTATATTACACATTGTAGGTAGATAAGAACTATTTACCTCTACTGCCTCCAATTCCAGCAGGGTATGATGTATGTATTGCTGTTATGACCCACAGTTTCCAAGAGAGTATTTCATTGTTATGAAATAACAGCAATTTGCATGAAATAGCATTACATTATCTTTTGTCACTCACTGGGCAGTTAAATACATTTTGTCATTGAAACACTGAATCTTTTATAAAGCTGTAAATACAGCTGTAGAAAACTAAAATGTTTTAACAGTTCTCCAGGATTTTTACAGATTTGTTCATAATCATGTAGTAGAGACGGTATATGCAAGTTGTAGCCAATATCTTGGAAATTTTATTCTCAGTATTTTTTTCTTTTCTCAAATACATTTGAGAACTGTTTCCCCGGCTCCATTCTCTTGGTATATGCGAGACTTTGTGGGTTGTGGTGTGTGCATACAAGTTTTTGAGTGTGTATGTGTGGGTACTCGTGTGTCTATATTTACTTGCTTGTCTATAGAACTGGTTTTGCAATCACTATCTTAATCTTATGGATGATACTTTCCTACTAGTTAACATTCTGGATCACGATCCTAGCATATGACCGGTTATGGTTGTGCATGCCTTGCATTTGTATGCTTGAGAGTAATAAGCAGGGCTATGATCAAATGGCCACGGGTTGATGTACAGTCAGGACTACAAAATGAGTCCTTGTCTCAAGATACAATTCCTAATAAATGATCACATGTAGAAATTTGTTAAAACCACATTATATTGGGGTTGGGGATTTAGCTCAGTGGTAGAGCCCTTGCCTAGAAGCGCAAGGCCCTGGGTTCGGGTCCCCAGCTCCGAAAAAAAACAAAAAAAAAAAAAAAAAAAACCACATTGTATCTAGAACCACTGTATGTACTCATTAGAAATTGCGCCTAGACTAATTGAGAAATGATCATTTTCAGAACGTATTTAAATGACTAGTAACATGACTAATTGAGTTCCTTCATGGAACTTGAGACTATTATTCTGAGTGAGGTAACCCAGTCCCAGAAGGACATGCATGATATGTACTCACTTATAGGTGGGTATTATCCATAAAATACAGGTACCGTGCTACACTCCACAAGCTCAAAGAAGCTAAACAAGAAGGAAGGCCTAAGTGAGGAACTTTGAATCTCACTTAGAAGGGGGAATAAAATGGTCATAAGCAGCAGATGGAGGGAGGGAGGGGGAGAGGGAAGGCGATGAGAGTGAATGGGGGGTTCAGCATCAGGTGTGGGGAAGGGCAGGAGAGATGGACAGATGGCTGTAAAATTGAATGGAAATCTGCAACTCATAGGGGAGAGGAGGAAGGGGCCATCTCTAGGAAGAAACAAAAACATGGGATAAGGGAGGTACCCAAGAATCAGTGGGGGTGAACCCTAGCTGTGACTCACAACACTGGGAACATGGAACCTGAGTGGGCCACCTCCTGGAGCCAGGCAGGAACTCCAGTTGAGCAATAGAGACACCAAGTCATCCTCAAAATTTGCAAGCCTAAAATTACCCTGTTTACAAGAAATGCAGGCAAGAGGGATGGACTGGACTGGGGGAATGTCCAAACAGTTAACCGTGGGGTTAGAGAGGGTCCACTGTAAGGGAAGACACACCAAAAATTTGGGTGACACCCTACATGGGATTAGGTCCCTTGCTGAATAAAAGGAACTGAAGTTAAGGCAAGCGCATCATCAAGATTCTTTGGTGAGTTTTAAACATTTTAATATTTATCCCGTTTCCTTCTTTTCATCTTTTCTATCTTTGCTCCATCATTACCTGTTTCCACCTTTATTTCCATTCCTTATTTATTTATTTATTTATTTACTTATTTTCTTCGTTTACTTTTTACCTTTGTTTTGTTTTTTTTTTTTTTTTTTTTTTTTTTTTTTTTTTTTTTTCGGAGCCTGGGGACCGAACCCAGGGCCTTTGTCTTTCTAGGCAAGCGCTCTACCACTGAGCTAAATCCCCAACCCCTTTCGCTTACTTTTAATTTGGTCTCAGTATCCCAGATCCCAGTCTGCACTGTAGCTAAGGATGACCTTGAACTTAGGACCTTCTCCTCCCTCCCTGCTCTTAGGATGATAGGCATGTGCAATTTCTTTGTTTCTTGCCAGCTGTTTACTCACAGCAACAATAAAGTAACATACACAGCTGTGCTGAGCTGGGCTCTTAGTATTCCTTCCATGTTTGTTGCAGATCCTCAGGTAATTGAAAGTAGACATATGCTTTAAAGCCTGGATCTTCTACACCTGGTTCTGCTCAGTTCTCTGCTGCTTCTAGCCAGAGCAGAGTCAGCCACCTTCCTGGGTTTTTACCTTCCATTATATCTCTTCTGGGAGTTTTGTTGTGTAATGTAACTCTGTGGCATTCCTTGGTTCCGGATACTGTTAGGAGCAGAGCTGTAACGCCATCTGGAGCAAAGCTGTAACACCTTCATTGGGAAAACCTTCCCAGGCAGGAGCATCACTGTAACATTTTCTCCAGAAAAACTTTACCCTCGCCACAACAGAGCTGTACCAAGTTCTCTGGGAAATCATCCCCAAGCAGAGCAGAAATGTTACAATTGTATTGGGGAAACTTTCCTTGCAGCTGGGCAGAACTTGTGTAGGGCAAGCTGTACCCTTCAGAGCTGCAATACTTCGTATGTCCTGTCTTTCTTTTTTTTTTTTTTTTTTTAACAAATGTTTCCAAGTTTTTTTTTTTTTTCTTTTATTCATTTATGAGTACACTGTAGCTGTCTTCAGATACACCAGAAGAGGGCATCGGATCTCTTTACAGATGGTTGTGAGCCACCATGTGGTTGCTGGGAATTGAACTCAGGACCTCTGGAAGAGTAATCAGGTGCTCTTAACCGCTGAGCCATCTCTCCAGCCCATGTCCTGTCTTTCTGAGAGCTCACATATTGTCTGTTGTTTTTGTATTTCAGTATGAAGATTTTTAGAATTGTATCTATGCATCCTTTTAGTATTATGTGAACATTGTCGCATACAATACTTCTTAATTGTAAAAGAATTGTAGCTTTATTGACCTGACAAATATATCCTCTCCTCCATTTCCCATCATCTAACTACTGACAATGACACCATCCTGCTGCTTAGCTAACCTTTCTCCTTCCTTTATTCCCAGCAAGGAGTTTCTCTGTGTCTCTTAGAACATATCATTACATCAGCAGTGTTTCCTTCATCTGTTTGAAAGAATTTACAGTTGACTTAAAGATTCATGCAATTCATAATAACTGATAATCCCTCTATCATTTCAATTAAAATTTTACTTACTTTCTCTTTGTACAAATACACTTACATAAAAATAGCATATATCCTATTGATAAGCATGGAAACACCTGAAAGCCAAATAAGATGGAATAGAAATCATTTCTAAAAGTCACATATCTCTGTTAAAATTCCAATATTATGTTTACCATTCGTAGTTGGCATGTGACTAACTTCTCTGAATGTGTTTTAATCGCATATTGTCCCATCCAGCAGGACAGTCAACAAGGGTCCCAAGGGTACCTGGAAGAGAATGGGGGACAAGAGAAGGATGCCAAGACAGGAGTCTGATCAAGGCGACAATTTTATTCTTTGCAAGCTCTGGCTATATACTATAGCAAGACTAGGGGAAGAGGAAATCTTCAGGGGGCTGAAAGACCTTGATGTACTAGCCAATAAGGTAGTTAGCTCACACCTGCAGGATGTTGGCCTAGGTCTTTTAGAAAGCTGGCTCTTTGCAAAGGTCACAAGCATCCGCTTGGCAAGCCTGTAACTAAGCAATGCTGACCACCAGATTTGTATTGGCACTTCTGTAAGCTTAGTTAAAATGCTGTTTTTTTTTCCACTGAGTTTGTCCTTTAGATGAACTTTCATATGTTCTTTTTCTTTCCTAATTAGCTCAATGTTGGGGTCTCAGGCAAGTCGGCTCCCCACAACATATAAGGTGGGAATACAGACATGGGCATATTTTACCTTACAATTGGTGGGTCTTTTACAATTAGGGGTTACCATGTGAAATTCAAATAAACTGATAGAATTTTTATTTTGTTTATGAAACGTGTATCTCAAAAAATTTTAAAGTACAATTAGAGAATGCAGAAAGGCTTTTTTTTTATATATTCTGATCTGATTGCTAACATATTGGAACAATAAAAATTGTATATACATTTAATTAGATGGTCTGAGCAGATAAAGTCACCTGCCACCAAGCCTGGTAATCTGAGTTCAGTTTCTGGAACCCACTTGATGCAAGCAAAGAAGTGATTCCTACAAATTGTCCTCTGACCTCTACATGCTAACGGTGGCATTCAGAAACCCAATACAAATATACATTGTGATGGTTTGTATATGCTTGGCCTAGGAATGACAGTATTTGGAGGTGTGGCTTTGTTGGTGTAAGTGTGTCATTGCGGGCGTGGTTTTTAATACCCTCCTCTTAGCTGCCTGGAAGCCACTTTTCTCCTAGCAGCCTTCAGATGAAGTTGTAGAACGCTCAGCTCCTCCTGCACCACACTTGCCTGGACATTGCCATATGATAACAGACTGAACCTCTGAACCTGTAAGCCAGCACCAGTTAAATGTTGTCCGTATAATAGTTGCCTTGGTCATGATATCTGTTCACAGCAGTAAAACCCTAAGACACATATACATATATAAAGAATAAAAGTAACATGAAAAATTAATTACGATAGCCATTTTTGTTGCTTAGTTAATAAATCCCAGTGGTCTTTTTCTGAACCACTCAATTAATTCACAAGGAACGATACAAATTTTTGTATACAATTCAGAAGCAAAGTAAAGAGCAAATGAGACCATCCGATCCCCTAGTACCAAATAGGTAAATGTAGATAATTGACTTAATTAAAAGAACTAATTGATTCTCTTCTGGCATCTACATAGAGAAACATGGTACCAAATTTGTTCAGCAAAAATATTACACCAGTGGTCCCCATATTTGGTTCCTCAGAGGAACTCACTGTGACATGCTGCCATGTCCTTTGTAGGATACTAAGGAAGTATAGGCGTAGAAGAGGACCAAGCTCCTGAAGATGTTGAGACAGCAGTTGGCTCCCATGTTGGGGGATTTTCCTAAGTAGCAGCAAGAGGGGTGTTTTTGCTAGCATGATATAGGAGACTCAGAAGCCTAGTACTACCTGGGTTGAGATTGCTTCCAGGGGAATGTGGATGGGGGCTTCCAAAGCAAGGATGATGGGAAAGTCCAGCCTCAGCATGAGGAGGCTCCTGAAGAGGGCGGGAATGGAAGCAGTGCCAACTCAGTAATGACTCAGAGTCAGCAGTGAGTGCAAGCTGGTACTCTCTGTTCCTGAGGATTCTCATCATCCTTCTCCTTTCTGACCAGAGAGCCTGAACCCAGTCTTTTACTTAATAAAATTACATCATCAAGGCTTTGATCATTGTTAATAGTTTTTAAAAATTCTTAAATTTATATCAATTATATGAGTCCAGGATCAATAGTCCCCATCTTTACTTCCTTAAAGCGGAAACTAAACACAAAGCAAAACCACTTTCCCTTATAGGTTTTACCCAGCCTGGTCTTCACAAGCAGCTGAGCATAGCTTGTGGTTTCCTGATACAGTAGACAGCAGTTTTTAATAACTATTTTCATGTAAAAAAGAAAGATAACATATTAATATATTAAAATTAATTCTTTTTTTTTACAAACTTCTTTTTTTTTTTTTTTTTTTCTTTTTTTTTGGGTGGGGATATATTTTTTCTTTTTTTTTTATTAAATTGCCAATATTTTTTTTTTTTTTTTTTTTTTTATTCCTTTTTTTTCTGGGGAACAACCCCCCCCCTCCCCTTCCTTATGGGTGCTTTCCTCCCGACCCTAAATCCCCCTAAATAATTCCACAAACTTTTTTCCCATTGAAAGTCTTAGCTATATATATTTTTTTAATCTTTATTAACTTGAGTATTTCTTATTTACGTTTGATTATTATTCCCCTTCCCGGTTTCGGCCACCATCCCCTAACCCTCCCCTCCTCTTCTATATGGGCTTCCCTCCCCATCCTCCCCCATTACCACCCCTGAACAATCACATTCACTGGGGTTCAGTCTTGGCAGGACCAAGGGCTTCCCCTGCCACTGGTGCTCTTACTAGGATATTCATTGCTACCTATGAGGTTGGGCCCAGGGTCAGTCCATGTATAGTCTTTGGGTAGTGGCTTAGTCCCTGGAAGCTCTGGTTGGTTGGCATTGTTGTTCATATGGGGTCTCAAGCCCCTTCAAGCTCTTTCAGTCCTTTCTCTGATTCCTTCAGCGGGGTCCTGTTCTCAGTTCAGTGGATTGCTGCTGGCATTCGCCTATGTATTTGCTGTCTTACAAACTTTTAAAATGTATGTAAGTAACACACTTAGCTCTCTTTACTATTTCTCCAGGCATTTTCTTCTCCAATTCTTCAAGTAGCCGGGAGAACAAAGGGCTTTTTATATGCTTATACATCATCTTTTAATTCTCTAATCTTTATTTTCTCATCCTTGCGGTTCTGAAGCCTCATGTACGCTTCCTCTAATACTATTTGTTTCTAGATCATCTGTCTCCTATAAAAGAAACCCACTTATCATTATCAATTGCCATTTTCAATTCACTTGTAGTTTATTGATTCCTTTCTCTCTATCCATGCCTTTTCTTCTTGAGACCACTTTACCTCTTTATCCTTGATGCCCCAAGTTCACTGCGGCTAATTAAAGCAGCAATCATTGGATCAGAGGGTACATGTATCTCTTTATAATTCCAAGTTCAAGGTCAGGTCTGGCAATCAACCACCTCTACAAAGAACCATGTAGGTTTTTACAGCCATTGTGGTTATGTGGTCTAGATCCTTTGCCATGGCCCTAAAGGCCAAGAGGAAGGCAGTTCCTGATTCCAGAGAACTGCATCTGTTTTATTTATGGTGTGATTAGCTCTGTGTAATGGGGGAAGTGTATTCCTCAGAAAGAAACATTGAAAGTAAAACAGTAAAGACATCGGATTAGCTTCAGGGCAACAGCAACCATCAGCACACATGGGGATCATGGGAGTCAATGGCCTGGTGATATTCCAGGGATAGGAAGTGTCACGCCTCCCCTTATGCAACCATGCTGGCCCAGGCAAACAGATGAGGATACAGGGGTATTCTTTCAGAAACATAAGACATGGAATTTTTAGGCCAAGCATTATTGCAACATATGTGAAATGTTCACTTTGGTAAGTTATTTGGAAAGAATCCGGTGCCAAGAGTTTACTGGTGTATTGTTACATTGGTGTCCTCTAGATATCATATGTCATCTAAATAACTAGATACTAGAGATATACAGAGGCAGGTGTTTAGCATAAACCACATACATTTGCATATTTCCACTAAAACTTGATGACCCTGTTACCCCCAGCTGATTTGACTGAGAGAGCTGTCATTTTACCTGCCAAGTAGAAAGAGGGGATTAAAATCAAGGCCACTACAGAGCACAACACAGGGCTTTTGACTCAGGCATTGTGGGTCATAGTTGGAGGAAAATGGAGAGTGAAAACCTCCACACTGTCTGTACCACACTCCGCTTGGGTTACAGGGGCAGCCATTAGCAGGAAGGAAAGTGGGTAACAGAAAGGAGGTCTATCTGGCTACACAGAGACACCACAGACCCTGCAACATGTAGAGACCAGAATAAAACCCAACTTTTATCTTCCATGTACAAGGGCAAAACTCTGGATTCTGTTGTTCTCTGATGACTCAAGTTCTCCACTTGTGTTGCTGGAAATGACAGAATATCCTTCTTACTTTGGGGATATTCTTCTTCACTGTGTAAAATGTCACACTTTTTACTGCATTTACCATGTAAGTTGAGCACACATCTTGACTTATGGTAGTGATGCTGAGAAAAATGCAGATATCTCCTTAAGGACCACTGGAAATTCCTGTGGACAGAACCCTGTAATACAAGAGCTGGCTGGTACAATCTCCACTTCTCTTTTGTTCAAGAGATGTGCTGCTTCAAACACAGCTATGTTATGTTAGTGCAGCATGGGGAAGGGAGCATACGGTCACTGTACCTACCAGCTGCAAGAAAAACTGACCATTGAGCCATAGGATGGCCAACATTCAAGACAATGCTGATGTCTTCTTAGGCCTTTGCAAAAGAGAAAAACTGTCCTTAGTTTCTCCAAGCTGCTTCAGATAGTTTTCTCAACACTTGTTCACAACAATGGGTCAGATTAAGGTATTGGGTGTTGCTGGGATTAGAACACATTTTCCTTTTCTATTCTTTAGTCTAACTGTTAGTGTGGCTGGCTCAGGCCCTACTTCTGTGTCAGTCAGCAGGAGCTCGTCCATCAAGCAGACCTGAATAGAGAGGGTTTGGGAAGGATTATAAAGAGTCCAGGTGTTCATCACCTTGTAACTGACCACCTATGCTGGATTGCCTATGCCAAGAAGCATCAATGGGGTGCCTCAGTTCCACCATGGGTGTCTGTGCTCAGAAAGAAGACTAAGCACAGGTTGACACCTGCAGTACTACTTATTAAAGAGAAATGAGTCATAGTCTCATGAAGCAAAGAGATGTGAGCACAAAGGGACTTCTCTTAGAGTCACACAGGATACACTGAATTTCTCTGTCAGTTCATTGTCACAAACATGTGAAATGTTTGCTAAAAAACATACAGAGAGAAATTTGATGACAGTGTTTACTCTTGGTTTGTCACATGACAAAGCCTAACTTCCCAGACTCCCAGAGACGTAGGTGTTCAGCATAAATGACATAGATTTCGTACCATTCAGATATTTTATACACTCTTCATGACACTGTTATGATTGTAGACAGTTGCATGCTGTCCTCTGAGAGGCTCCACCCACCAGCTGACTCAGACAGATGCATGTACCCACAACCAAACAGTGGGTGGGACTTGGGGACTCTTACAGAAAAATAGAAGGAAGAACTATGGGCCCCCAAGAGTATAGGACCAACACAGGAAGACCAAGAGAGTCAACTGACCTAGACTCTGGGGGCTCTCAGAACATAATGAACCAACCAAAGAACACATTCCTGCTAGACCTAGACCTCCCTGCACATATGCAGCTTGGCCTTCATGTGGGTCTCCAACAACTGGAATGGAGACTATCTCAAAAGCTGTTGTTTGTATGTAGGATATGTTCTACTAGCTGGGCTGCCCTGTCTGGACTCAGTGGGAGAGGAAGCACCTAGTCTTGAAGAGACTTGAAGCACAGGGGAAACCCAGAGGGCCCACACACACTCAAAAGAGAAGGGGAGGGGGAAAGGGGACAGGACTGTTTGGAGGATGGCCAGATGGGGGGCAGTAAGCACAATATAATGCAAATAAGTAAAAAATTAAATTATATTGAAAAAGATATTTTATATACATATCACTAAAAGGTAGGAATTTTCCTGACAGCTAGTTTTACATTTCCCAGGCTGGGTACATTTGTCAAACATTGAGAGAAGCTGCTATTAGTGCTTCAAGCATCCATGCACAAAGAGGAGAGAGTCCCAGAACATGTCTCAATTGCTACAGAAGGGGTTCAAGGACTACTGTCTATGATGTCTTCTTCATGGTCTTTAGTGATGGTCAAAGATGGAAGTTAGTGTTTAAGAATAGGAGCCAGTCTGACTTGTACAATTTCATGGCAAAAATAATTTTACTTTCAGAGATTATGTTAAAGACAATTATTTTATTTAATTTTTGGTGAACCTAATAAGTTAATTGGGCTTGATTATAGAACATGGATGAGATTTACTGATAGAAGCATAGGTATTCCCCAAAGAGCAACGTAATTGCAAATCCATATCCCATCATGAATAGTGACGTCTTGAAAGCCGTATCTTTGAGTCCCTTTTACATTAACATTCTACTTTTTATACAGTATATCATCTCCCTAGATCACTCTCAGCTATGTGAGGGGGAATTATGTAAAATTCCAGGTGACACGTTATTGACCCTCCTTAAAAGAATATCAACACTTCATTGCATTGACTAGCTACCACTGTTTTGTTCTACTCTAGTTGTCGTGGTTATGAGGGGAAAGTCCAGGATGGCTTCTATTTTTCCTGGAAGAAAAAGCATGACATCATGCTTGTTTGGGACTCTAAATATTTCTGTGAGCAAAATTTTCTTATGGCAGCCTAGATAAAGAACGCAGAAGAAAGAAGCTTTTGCTCTTTTCCTGCTGACCCTCATTCTCACTTCCTGGGTGTTAGAGCCTATCTCTTCAGGATTCAGATGTACACTGGAATGTACAGCCTTGTGGACTGGACAACTACTGGACTTTGGACTTTCTTTTTAGAGAGAGTCATTGTTGGACTAAATTGATCACAGAGTGTAAGCCAACTGGCTAATCCTCCTTTGTGTTCCCTGGGTATAACAAGTAATACACTGTTATGTTTACAGAGAGAAGCCTGGCATAACTGTCCTCTAAGAGGCTACACCCAGCAGCCAATGGAAGGAAGTGTAGAGACCTACAGTGAAACATTAGATGGAGCCTGGGGACTTTTTTTTTTTTTTTATTAACTTGAATATTTCTTATATACATTTCGAGTGTTATTCCCTTTCCCTGGGCAAACAATGGGTGTTCCTCCCCACCCTCCCCCCCATTGGACCCCAAAGTCTAGTTCACTGGGGGTTCAGTCTTAGCAGGACCCAGGGCTTCCCCCCTTCCAAGACAGGATATTCATTGCTACCTATGAGGTCAGAGTCCAGGGTCAGTCCATATAGTCTTTAGGTAGTGGCTTAGTCCCTGGAAGCTCTGGTTGCTTGGCATTGTTGACATATGGGGTCTCAAGCCCCTTCAAGCTCTTCCAGTTCTTTCTCTGATTCCTTCAACGGGGGTCCTGATCTCAGTTCAGTGGTTTGCTGCTGGCATTTCTGTATTTGCTGTATTCTGGCTGTGTCTCTCAGGAGCTGATCTTCTGCACTTCTTTGCTTCATCCATCTTGTCTAATTGGGTGGCTGTATATATATGGGCCACATGTGGGGCAGGCTCTGAATGAGTGTCCCTTCAGTCTCTGTTTTAATCTTTGCCTCTCTCTTCCCTGCCAAGGGTATTCTTGTTCCCCTTTTAAAGAAGGAGTGAAGCATTCACATTTTGGTCGTCCTTCTTGAGTTTCATTTGTTCTAGGCATCTAGGGTAATTCAAGCATTTGGGCTAATAGCCACTTATCGATGAGTGCATACCATGTATGTCTTTCTGTGATTGGGTTAGCTCACTCAGGATGATATTTTCCAGTTCCAACCATTTGCCTATGAATTTCATAAACTCGTTTTTGATAGCTGAGTAATATTCCATTGTGTAGATGTACCACATTTTCTGTATCCATTCCTCTGTTGAAGGGCATCTGGGTTCTTTCCAGCTTCTGGCTATTATAAATAAGAGCCTGGGGACTCTTACTGAAGAGCTGGGAAAAGGATTGAAGGACCAGAAAAGGACAGGATTCCACAAGAAACCAAGACAGACAAATTAAAACATTAGACTGCATTACCAAAGAGGCGCCTGCTGGACCTAGGGACATAGCAGATAATGCAATTTTCTTTTTTACCCAAACTGGAATGGAAGCTGATCCTGAATCCGTTTTGTGCCTGCCTATAGATCCAGTTCCCCTAACTAGACCAGGTCATCTGGCCTCAGCAGGTGAGAATGTAGCTAATCTTGCAATGATTTCATGGGTCAGGGTTACGATGGGGAAGGAGTTGTTGCTTGGGGGGGGGGTGATGCCCAGTGGGTGACTCCCTCTTCTCAAATGAGAAAGGGAGGGAGGAAAGGGTGGAAGATATATGTGAAGTGGTACTGGAAAGAGAGGGGGTACTGATGCTGTGATGTAGGGTGAATAAATAAATTCAAAATTATCTTAAACTAGGGACATACTTTACTTATTTTTTACTTTTATATAGAATATTTCTTCTGCTAGGAAAAAAAAGCAACTGTGGATGTAGCAGTAGAAATGGAGAAACATCAATATTAAACCTGGAATGGAAAGACTTAAGTCTATCCATAAGTATATGTAATAGGGATGTAAAGAAATTAAATTGAAAAGGGTTATGCTAAGCCCAGGAGTCCATATATTAGAATTCCAGCCCTGAATTCCATTGTCTTAAGAAACACAGATGTAGCATTCCAGTTGTTAATCCCTACTAGAATTCCTATCTTAATATTTACTTAAGGTATTTCTGTAATCTTGTGTCTACTTTAATAAAAATCAGTTCTATACAATTATGACTTTATTATTTCTTCATACATATAGTTTTTTTTAAATCATTGAACACCCTACCACCCTACTGTCATGGCCCTTCCAATACCCGCTAAACCTCCAATTCTTCTCAATGCGTTGCCTGTTTTTAGGTCATTGTTTTGTCTGCTTCATGAACTGGGTTTAAGTAGGGTTGTTTATGTGATTGTTAATGGAGTTCATTTACAAGGATGTGCAAACACCACTCCAGCAGAACATGACATTTCTTCTCTTGACAAACACTGAATGTTAAATACTCCTTGGTATAGAACGTTGGCAAGTGACGCCTTACCTGAATTACAGGTGCATTTATAAGTGTAATAGCCAAGTAATCAGTGTGTCACAGCATTTCATCCCATCACCTGGCTCTTGCACACTTTCCAAACCCTCTTCCATGGTGCTTTCTTAGCATTACAGGGAAGATATCCATGTTCTACTTAGTGCTGGGCACTCAATGGTTGCATACTCCCAGCACTTTAATCAGGCATGAATCTGGCAGAGGTTTACTGTTTGCTACCTATTTCCTTTTCCTGAAACACAACAATCACCCATATGCAAGGGAAAGGGAAGGTGTGAGAAATCATTCCACCCATCTCCAGGGTTCGCCTCACAGAGACATCTCAGAAGACTTTTGGCATTGGTGGGACCACAAAACCCAATTAACAGATCCCTCCCAAGTGACCCAGCATGAGCTGTGGCAGAGTCACCAGCATCCCTCTAAAGGGGACTCCATTCTGACTTTAGCCCTTAGTTGATTTAGAACTCTCACATTGAGTGTCTAATTCTATTCATTCACACATTTCCAATCTGCTTCACAGCGACTTTGAGTTATGGTGTTACTTCCTGTGAATCTAATAAGAGAACTCTGGGAGTGGGGGTGGAGGTGGGGGAGGGTGATGCGTTCAGTCCTTCTGCCTCTTAAATACATGCTTGCCAAAATGAACCTATGCTTTTTATCAGTCTGAAGGCTAGCAGTCCCATCCCCTATTCCTAGGACTTACCGGGTTCCTTTGCGCTCCTGAAGCCTTTGTCCTGACATGCTGGTAAGACAAGTTCCCTATAGACTAATAGGTCTTCTGGCAACATGTGAGGTTAGCACACTCCTGGCATTCTGGGGTTTGACAATCTTGCAACAGGGAAGGTGAAACTACTATTTCTGAATCTCAGATAGGAACCTTCCAAAATTAGGTGGGATCCGCATACAGGGACAGGATGCTGAGGCTTTCAGCCAGAAAACATGGTTCACCAGTACTAGCATTGACCAGCAGATTCACAGCTAAACTGATAAAGCTGCTTTGGAGCCATAACTTCTTATATTGTTACTGAAGACCTTCCCCTTTGCCCTAGTCTTCCAGTTAGTTGCCCAAGTCAAAGTCAGTTCCAGGTTTCCTTGCATATCTCACCGTTCTTAAGTGTGAAATCGCCATGAGTAAAGCTGCGGTTATGTAAATGGTTTGGGCAAGAACTAATTCTTTCAAGACAGTATTAACCAGTTCTGCTGCAGACACTCAAACTTCACAACACTTATCAGCTCTTCCTCAGTGGTATGTTCCACAATGACATATATGTCATGCTAAGTGTCATTGACCAGGATGGATTGTATAATATTTGTGTCTTCCCATGATTTCATGACCCCAACTCAGATATAATGAAGGTGATCTTTGAGAATTGTTAATTAGAATTTATTTTGTATAAAGTGAAAAGTATCATCTAATTTCATCCTTCTGCATGAAGAATGGTGTTGTAAAAGAACCATTAGTCTTTCTTCCAATGTATGTCTTTGTCCTCTTTGTAAAAATTTTAAGGGAATGAGATTTTCTTGTTTGACACTGACATCTTCTCTTATTCTCTTGGTCTATCTGTCTATTTTGTTATTCTAGGGCCAGGCTGTCTTTACCACTAAGTCTTTTGTAAAATTTGAGATTGGGTATTGTAATATTCCTGCAATAATTTCAACTAGGATTGTCTTGGCTATTTGTGGTCTTTTGCAGCTCAACATAAACTCTTGTCTTTTCTTGTACATATTTGAGATATGAATTCCACTCCTGGATATTAATCCAAGAACTCCACATTCTCCTACGTAGATATTTGCTCTCATATTCTTATTTACTACTGCTTGAATCCATGTAGCAGGGAAGTGGAACTAAGCTAATAATTGTCTATCAGCAGTTGAGTAATGAATACTAGGTCCTCATAACACAGCTCTGAACAAATATTTAACTGACAATTTTGCAGAAAAACTGATGTATTTAGGATGTATAATATTAGAAGAGATCTCTCAAGCTCAGAAAGACAAACTGCATGTTCTTACTCAGTTATGAAAC
The DNA here is from genome assembly GCF_011064425.1 of Rattus rattus. Taxonomy (NCBI): domain Eukaryota; kingdom Metazoa; phylum Chordata; class Mammalia; order Rodentia; family Muridae; genus Rattus; species Rattus rattus. Next base: position 130,026,093 of record NC_046158.1, on the reverse strand, counting down.
CTAGTCTGTGATATATAAATATACATGCATGTAAATATTATATATTATGAATATATGTCGGTATAAAATAACATGTTGAAAGAAGAACAAGACAGCAAATATGTGATGAGGAAGAACTGAATGGAGACATGAAGGATGCTTTGTTCAGATAACTGATATATGTTTGATTATACTCAGACACCACAGCACTGAATCATGCAGACAGTAATTCAGCCAAACTTTCATCTTGCGCGTTCAAGAACAAGCCTCTAGTTCCTGTTTTTCTGTGATGATTCAGGTTACTTACCATTACATCCTCCATATATGATGCTGGGAATGACAGAATGCCATGAGAACGCAAATAATGATGGCTCCCACCATCCTGGCCCACAACCCCTAGAATGGAGCTATAAGTATATCCACTCTCTGTGGCATCTGTGTATAGCCAGATGGATCTCTTTTCTGTTACCAGCTTCTTCTTCCTGCTATGACTGCTCCTGAGAGCAACCCAAGCAGATTGTGGTACAGACGTTTTCACTCTCCCTTTTCCTCCATCTGTGATCCACAAAAGTCCCAAGTCCCTGTGTTGTGCCCTGTAGTGGTCCTGACTTTTTTCCCTTTTCCAATTAGCAGGTGGAATGACAGCTGTCTCAGTCCAATCAGCCTGGTGTAACAGGGTAGACAGACAAGTTTACAGGAATATGAACATCGGTGTGGTTTATGTTGAACACCTGCTTCTGCATAACTCTGGTCAGTTGACATATGCTAAGTAGAGGACATTAATGTGACAGTATACCAATAAGGTCTGGGCAGTGATTTCCTTAAAATTATTTTCCAAGGTAAGTCTTTCTTTTTATTTTTTAAATGTGTTTATTTATAATACACTGTAGCTGTCTTCAGACCCACCAGAAGAGGGAATCAGACCTCATTACAGATGGTTGTGAGCCACCATGTGGTTGCTGGGGTTTGAACTCAGGACCTCTGGAAGAGCAGTCAGTGCTCTTAACCACTGAGCCATCTCTCCAGCCCCAAGGTAAGTCTTTCACATATGTTTTGACAATGCTTTGCCTAAGAGATTTCATGTCTCCTCTGTTACCCTTGCTTCTGATGTTCCTTTTTTTTTTTTTTGTGGGGACCGAACCCAGGGCCTTGCGCTTGCTAGGCAAGCGCTCTACCACTGAGCTAAATCCCCAACCCCTTTGTAAGCATTCTTAACCCAAGTATGACTAGCCTTCTGAGTCTCATGTATCCTGTCATTGCCTACACCATTCCTGATGACACTTAGGGAAATCGCTCAGTACAAGGGTCTACAATTAGTGCTCAGAAGTCAGAGGATGGGACTGGAGAGATGGCTCAGTGGTTAAGAGCACTGACTGCTCTTCCAGAGGTCCTGAGTTCAATTCCCAGCAACTACATGATAGCTCGCAACCATCTGTAATGGGATCCGATGCCCTGTTCTGGTGGGTATGCAGACATTGATGATGTACTCACATATATAAAAGAAACAAATAAAAAATTTTAAAAAAAAGAAGTCAGAGGACAATTTGTAGGAATCACTTCTTTTCTTCCACCAAGTGAGCTCCAGAGATTGAACTCAGATCACCAGGCTTGGTGACAAGTGACTTTACCTGCTCAGCCTTTGAGCAGGCTATCTTTAATTAAATTTGTGAAAATTTTTTATTGTTCTGATTCATTAGCAATCAGATCAGAATATATCAAGAAACTTCTGGATCCTCTAATTGTACTTTTGAAAATTTTGAGATACAAATTCCATTAACAAAAGAAAAATTGGAACAAGTAGTTAAATTTCATTAGTCACGTACCAACTGTGAATGCTAAAAAATAACACAGATATGTGACTTTTACAAATGATTTCTGTTCCATAGTGCTTGACTTCATGGTGTTGCCATGCTTATCAGTTATCTATCTATCTATCTATCTATCTATCTATCTATCTATCTATCTACCTACCTACCTACCTACCTATCTACCTACCTATGTATCTATCTGCATGCCAATTCTTTTTGTTTAACTTATTCACTTTACTCTTGTCATTTTGTTTTCACATCCAGATAACTTTGAACCTCCTGAAAACAGAGCAGGATCTCTTAGGGCCAAATTACAAAACTAAGGCACAAAATTACTCATGTTATGAATTACATTTGAATAATATGTTCTTCACATGATCATTTCCCAATTATTCTAGGCACAATTCATAATGAAGGCACACAGTGGTTCTACATACAAAGACAGGGTCTGATCTTGGAGTCCCAGCTGAGCATCAACTTGTGATCGTACCACTGCCTATTACTCATGTGCCAAGAATTAAAAGCTTGCCCAATATAGCCATATACTAGGATCTTGAGACAGAATAGAAACTAGTTATAAAGCATCATATATAAGACTAAGACAGTGACTGCAGAACAAGATCTAAACACAAGCAAATAAACACAGACACACAAGGGCACACACGCTAGCACACTCCACAACTCCCATCACAGAACACAACCCCCAAACACTCCCACACACCAAGAGTAGGGAGCCAGGCAAACAGTTCTCTAATGTATTTGAGAAAAGAAAAAAATATTGAGAATAAAATTTCTGAGACATTTGATACAGCTTGGGTATACAGTCTCTAATACCTGATTATGAACAATTCTGAAAGATACCTGGAGAATTTTACAACTATTTTACTTCATCTAAGAGTTTTATAACTGATTCAAAGTTTTAACAACACACTGTATTTAAAGTTGAAAACACAACTTTCAATAATTGCCAAATGTGTCAAAAGAGAATGTACCACTATTGTCATGCAAATTTTTATTTTTTCATAACAATGCAATACTTTCCTGGAAACTCTGGGTGGTAACAGTAATAAAGACATCATGTCCTGATTGGATTGGAGGCACTATAGGCAAATAGACCCATCTACCTACAATGTGTACAAGTTAGGTATTACCAAATATAAGTTACTTTCAAGCCAATCTAACATCGCTGTGAAGTTCAGGTACATATAAAACTCAAAAAGCCATGCAATGACTACGTGTATTAAAAATAAACAATTGAGTATTTTAGATTTTGATGTGTTTAAATCTTTCTCACCTCAGGCATCAATAATGCCTCAGTGCCCACTTGCCAAGTTCAACTCATTGGCACAGGAAACAACTTCCTGAGCACAACATCAGTATCTCAGGAACTTGGATGAACAATTAGTAAATGGGACCTTAGGAAACTGAAAAGTAAGGTGAACGACACCATCGATAAGACAAAGTGGAAGCCCACAGAATGGGAAAACACATGCAAAAGAGGACTCATACCTGAAATACACAGAGAACCCAAGTTAGAGAACAACAAAACAAACAACCCAATTAAAAAGGGAGTACAGAGCTAAGCAGATTTTTCTCAAAAGAAGATTCTCTAATGGCTGAGAAGCTATAAATGTTCAACATCCTTCGTCCTCAGGAAAATGCAAATAAAAATGATGATAAGATTTCACCTTACGCCGTTCAGAATGGTTTAGATGAAAAATTCTAGGGACAGCACATGCAGGCAGGGATGTGGAGCAAATGGAACACTCCTCCATTGCTGGGGGGCGTGCAAGCCTGTGCAATGGCTCTGGAAATTAATTTGGTTATCAGGTTTCTCAGAAAACTTGGAATTCTACTCATGGCACAACCATACAACTCGTGGGTATATACCCAACATATGTTCCAGCATACCACAAGATACCTGTTCCGTTCTGTTTATAGGAGCTTTATTTGTAATAGTCAGAAACTGGAAAACTGACTGGATGTTCCTCAACAGAATGGATAAAGAAAATGTGGTTCATTTATACAAGGGGAGACTACTCCGTCATTAAAAACAAGGACAGCAAATGAATGGAACCATAAATTATCATCCCGGGTAAACTAATCCAGACTCTAAAAGGTATGCATGGTATGAACTCTGTTTAAGAGGATTTTAGCCACAATGTACAATGGTACAATCCACAGACCCAAACAGGCTAAATTACAAGGAGGACACAAGGCAGGATGCTTGAAATCCCACTCAGAGGGGGAAGTAAGTCTTCAGAGGCAGATGGAGGGAGGCAACTGTGTTTCTTACCAGTTTGTATCCTTTTATGTCTTAGGCGTTGACTATTCCACACAAAGGTGTTACCACATTGGTCACATTCACAGGGTCCTTCTCCAGTATGTGTTCTTCAATGTATTTGGAGACTACGGTGATGTGGAAAGGCTTTACCACATTGTCTACATTCATAGGATTAGTCTCCTGTATGTGTTCTTCTATGATACAAGAGAACAGTTCGGCATGAAAAGGCTTTGCCATATTGATTACATTAATAAGGTTTCTCACCAGTAAGTGTTCTCTTATGCACTTGTAGACTGCTGTGACTTGCCAAGGGTTTACCACCTTTCTTTCGTTCATAGAGTTTCTCTCCAGTGTGTATTCTTCTATGTGTTAGAAGATGATTGTTCCGTGCAAAGGCTTTACCACACTGGTCACATTCAAAGGGCTTCTCTCCAGTATGTGTTCTTTTATGTGTTTGAAAATGACTGTGATGTATGAAGGTTTTACCGCATTCATTACATTCATATGGTCTTTCTCCAGTATGTGTTCTTATATGATACAGGAGACCACTTTGACATGCAAAGGCTTTATCACATTGATTGCATTCATAGGGTTTCTCTCCTGTATGAGTTCTTTTATGTATATAGAGACCACTTTGACATGCAAAGCCTTTACCACATTGTTTACATTCATAAGGTTTCTCTCCTGTATGAATTCTTTTATGCCTTTGAAGAGAACTGTGTTGTGAAAAGTCTTTACCACATTGGTTACACTCATAGGGTTTCTCACCAGTATGTATTCTTTTATGTCTTAGGAGATGACGATTTCCTGAAAAGGCTTTACCACATTGGCTACATTTAAAGGATTTCTGTCCAGTATGTGTTCTTTCATGTTTTTGAAGATCACTGTGATATACAAAGGCTTCACCACACTGATTGCATTCATAAGGTTTTTCTCCTGTATGTGTTCTTTTATGATATTGTAGACCACTTTGACATCCAAGGGCTTTACCACTTTGACTACACTCATGAGATTTCTCTCCTTTATGAACTCTTTTATGCCTTTGAAGACAACTGTGAGATGCAAAGCCTTTACCACACTGGTTACACTCATAGGGTTTCTCTCTACCAAGTTTTGTTTTATGTATGTGGAGACTACTACGATATGCAAAGGCTTCACAATGTTGGACACCTTCATAGGGTTTCTCTCCAGTATGAATTCTTTCTTGTCTTTGGTTATGACTCTGAAATGTAGAGGTTTTACCACATTGAATAAACTCAGAGGGTTGCTCTTTAGTAAGACTTCTTTTGTGCCTGCAAACACAAATTTGAAAACTTTCATACATTCATTACACACATGAATATTTTCATTTGTATGAATAAGTTACAATTTGGTCTAATTGTAAAGAACAGCCTGACTTTAATGTGTTATCCCTTTGTTTACAAGGGGACTTTGTTGTGGGTTCTCTTGCATTTTTGAAGATGCATGGACTGGGAAGAGCACTGATCCATGGCTCATATTTACAATGTCCTTCTTTCTATATGAGTTTGTTCACATATCTGAAGAGAACAGGAAAAACTCGGAGCTTTACCACTGATTGCACTTATAACTTTTGCTACGGTAAGAATAATACTACATTTGCAAAGTGAACCAAGGCAAATAGAATTTCCACATCACTAATACTCATATAGTAATAGCCTACAGTGTGAGTTTGTAGATGTCTCAAATAAGGCTGGAAAACTATTTGTAAACTTGTAGCATATTTAGAAAGTCTACACAAACTAGGGAATGCTACATGTGTCTTTTAATTGTGCTGGAAGACAAAGAGGTTTGTTGTTTCTTTCAATATTCCTATTTTCACATGGCTTGTATCCATTGTGACATATGACATCCCTAATTAAAAGGATTAATTCAAAGAAGAGTAGCAAGTAAAAGCATTCCACACTGAATTCACACAGTTTCACTTTCTTTACTCATACAGCTGTGTTATAGGAATTAAGGTTTCTCCACTAGAACATTCTGGACTTTCTAAACTACCCATCTCACTAAATTAGCAATGATTGACACCAGCTTTAGTATGGACTATTTGCTTATTAGAAGGCTTTGGAAATAAACTTATCACCTACTCAGTGTGTGTACTGTGCAATGTGTAAGTGGTAGTAGACTGAGCATTTAGTTCTTCAGCACTTCTATTGGGCTGTGATTCAAATGGTGAGATCTGTTAAAGCACTGTTTCCTTGTCTTTGTACTTAGAGGAATTGCCTGGTAAACACAAATTAGATACCTGACATTGACGTACATGGTTATGTGAGAATTTAATAATCATCCATAACTTAAGTTAAAGTAGTACTTTTTTTTTTACTAGAGATTGCTCAATTGTTAAGAAACCTGACTGCTCTTCCAGAGGTCCTGAGTTCAATTCCCAGCAACCACATGGTGGCTCACAACCATCTGTAATGGGATCTGATGCCCTCTTCTGGTGTGTCTGAGTACAGCAACAATATATTCAGATATATTAAATAAATAAATAAATAAATAATATTAAAAAAAAAACCCTGTAGGACCTATTAAAAATTCTTCCAAGGCATATTTTTATCAGTTTGCATGTAAAAATTACCTTCCATATCTTCTAGAACTTTGAAAACGTTCTTCAATATTATGGTCTTCCCAAATGTAGCCTAAAATATAGTATCAATGACCATATGTTATACTATTGGAAATTAGGCAAAATTTAAGTTACTAAAACTTCAGTGAACTTTAGAACCATGCCTGATTTATTCACCATATTTTTACTATTCTCAGCTGAAATTATAAGAACAAATAACAATTAACAAAGAAACAGTCATCCCTACATGTTAAAAAGTGAAAGGAAATTCACTGTCTTACCTATAGCAGTGAGACTCCTGTAGGTCTCCAGCATCACCTCTTTGTAGAGACTCTTCTGAGAAGGATCCAGCAAAGCCCACTCTTCCTGAGTGAAGTGCACATGTACATCATCATAGGTCACTATACCCTAAAAACATCCCATACATGTGTACATAAGAAAACAGGTAATTACTCACAACATTGTAAATTAAATGTATACTTCCTTGAGAATATAGCCATACAATTCTGGTAATTCCTGCACTTAATTTCTGACACAAACACTCTAATGGTATCAAGAAGGAAACTGAATAATGATTGAGAGTCACCTCTGTCACTTCTGCAGCCCTTGGATAGGATAATGAGTTCAAGAGAAATGATAATTAACAGACGTAAAGGCACAGAAGCAAACATATCAATAGTACTGAGCCCACATCAGATAAATTGTATGAACAATTACTAACTAAAAAAAAGATGTGCAGGGTGTGTTCACTCCTGTCTTTACTCCCACTAGTGAGGAGGCAGACTCAGGTGTGTGACACTAAATTGGATGGCACCTGGTCTACGCCTTGAATTCCAGGAGTTCAGAAGTTACGCATTAAGACTCTAATTTCCCTGCAAAAATCAAGCAAACAAAAAAAGATAGAAAAAACTCAAAGGTCTTCATTGAAGTCTCTACAAAGAATTATACATTCACTCCAAGTCTGTATTCATTTTTCAAAAAAGCTCAAATGACACAGTTTCAACGGTAAAATTAATAAGATCTTAATAAAAGGGAATGCATATTTAAATGTTTATAGAGGGACAAATGAAAACAAGAGCAATATAAATCTTGATCATGAATTAGAAACGAAGGGCAGGAGAGGTGGATCACCAGAGATATTGCCTGTATTGGAGTAAACTGCCAATATTTACATTGTACCAAGTTCAGAAGTTCTGAGAGTATCTTCTGCCTAATGTGAGCATCAGGCACACATGATCTACATATTCCTACATACAGGAAAAATACTCTTAGTCATTAAAAAATTCATAACACACCCGACAGGTAGTAATGATGCCACATACCTGCAATCCAATGGAACATCCATGTAGTATTAATGACATGAATACATGACATTATGAGAAATATAATACACTCTCTGGCAAGTTTCAAAATTCAAGTGTGGATGAATTTTAGCATACCAACATACGCTTGCATATGCAAAATCTACATTCCAAGCCCAACAGCTAACACTATAAAAACAGAACAAACCAGGATTTTGCCCCACATCTAATCATAGCATTCTGGACTCACTTCACTAAATAGTGCTGCCTGGTCTGGAAACCTACTTTCAGGCCAGCCAGAGACATACAGGGATACTTTGTCTTCAAGATCAAAAATGAGAGATGGCTCAGTGGTTAGGAGCACTAACTGCTCTTTCAGAGGTCCTGAGTCCAAACCACAGCAATCACATGGTGGCTCATAACCATCTGTAATGAGATCTGATGCCCTCTTCTGGTGTGTCTGAAGACTACAGTGTACTCATATATAATAAATATATCTTTTAAAAAAGATCAAAAACAAAAACAACAAAACAAAAAATATAAAAATATCAGTGAAATGCCTGAGCATCGAATCCTCTCATGAAAATATATTTAGGGCATAAAGGTCAGTGTGGGCTCTCCAGACACCGCCCAGACCTGAAGGGACCGGATCAACAGTTCTCTGCACCCAAATCCCGTAAGAGGGAGAGCTAAGTCTTCAGAGGGGCAGACACGCCTGGGAAGCCAGAAGAGCTAAAAACTGCCCACATTTCTGACTCCAGAGGAAAACACGTAACGCCATCTGGGACCCCGATGCTCGGGGGCCCCCGGGAAAAGGCAGCGCAGGCCCTCCTGGTTGCCACCCTCACGGAGAACTCAACAGCAGCCCCCCACGAGCAACTTCAGCTGCGGGACCACAGGTAAGAACAACTTTTCTGCTCCAAGCGACCTGCCTGGTGGACTCAGGATACAGGCCCACAGGAACAGCTGAAGACCAGTAGACAGGAAAGACTACACGCCCGAAAGCAGGACACTCTGATCCCATAACTGGCTGAAAGAAAACAGGAAAACAGGTCTACAGCACTCCTGACACACAGGCCTATAGGATGGTCTAGTCACTGTCATAAATAGCAGAACAAGGTAACACCAGAGACAACCTGATGGCGAGAGGCAAGCGCAGGAACCCAAGCAACAGAAACCAAGACTACATGGCATCATCAGAACCCAATTCTCCCATCAAAGCAAACACTGAATATCCAAACACACCAGAAAAGCAAGATCTTGTTTCAAAATCACATTTGATCATGATGATGGAGGACTTCAAGAAAGACATGAAGAATTCCCTTAGAGAAACGCAGGAAAACAAATAAACAAGTAGAAGCCTATAGAGAGGAATCACAAAAATCCCTGAAAGAATTGCAGGAAAACACAATCAAACAGGTGAAGGAATTAAAAATGGAAATAGAAGCAATGAAGAAAGAACACATGGAAACAACCCTGGATATAGAAAACCAAAGGAAGAGACAAGGAGCCACAGATACAAGTATCACCAACAGAATACAAGAGATAGAAGAGAGAATCTCAGGAGCAGAAGATTCCATAGAAATCATCAACACAACTGTCAAAGATAATGTAAAACGGAAAAAGCTACGGGTCTAAAACATACAGGAAATCTAGGACTCAATGAAAAGATCAAACCTAAGGATAATAGGTATAGAAGAGAGTGAAGACTCCCAGTTCAAAGGACCACTAAATATCTTCAACAAAATCATAGAAGAAAACTTCCCGGGGTTGGGGATTTAGCTCAGTGGTAGAGCGCATGCCTAGCAAGCACAAGGCCCTGGGTTCAGTCCCCAGCTCTGAGAAAAAAAAAAAAAAAAAAAAAGGAAGCTTCCCTAACCTAAAGAAAGAGATGCCCATAAATATACAAGAAGCCTACAGAACTCCAAATAGATTGGACCAGAAAAGAAACTCCTCCCATCACATAATAGTCAAAACACCAAATGCACAAAACAAAGAAAGAATTTAAAAGCAGTAAGGGAAAAAGGTCAAGTAACATATAAAGGCAGACCTATCAGAAATCACACCTGACTTCTCACCAGAGACTATGAAAGCCAGCAGATCCTGGACAGATGTCATACAGACCCTAAGAGAACACAAACGCCAGCCCAGGTCACTGTATCCACCAAAATTCTCAATTAACATAGATGGAGAAACCAAGATATTCCATGGAAAAACCAAATTTACACAATATCTTTCTACAAATCCAGCACTACAAAGGATAATAAATGGTAAAGCCCAACATAAGGAGGCAAGCTACACCCTAGAAAAAGCAAGAAACTAATCGTCTTGGCAAGAAAACAAAGAGAAGAAAAGCACACAAACATAACTCACATCCAAATATGAATATAACAGGAAGAAATAATCACTATTCCTTAATATCTCTCAACATCAATGGTCTCAACTCCCCAATAAAAAGACATAGATTAACAAACTGGATATGCAATGAGGACCCTGCATTCTGCTGCCTACAGGAAACACACCTCAGAGGCAAAGACAGACACTACTCCGAGTGAATGGCTGGAAAACAACTTTCCAAGCAAATGGTCTGAAGAAGCAAGCTGGAGTAGACATTCTAATATCGAATAAAATCGATTTTCAACTAAAAGTCATCAAAAAAGATAAGGAAGGACACTTGATATTCCTCAAAGGAAAAATGCACCAAGATGAACTCTCAATCCTAAATATCTATGCTCCAAATACAAGGGCACCTACATACATAAAAGAAAAAAGCTCTAGAACAAAAGAAGCAAATACACCCAGGAGGAGTAGAAGGCAGGAAATAAGCAAACTCAGAGCTGAAGTCAACCAAGTAGAAAGAAAAAGGACCATACAAAGAATCAACAGAACCAAAAGTTGGTTCTTTGAGAAAAATCAACAAGATAGATAAACCCTTAGCCAGACTAACGAGAGGACACAGAGAGTGTGTCCAAGTTAACAAAATCAGAAATGAAAAGGGAGACATAACTACAGAATCAGAGGAAATTCAAAAAAATCATGAGATCCTACTACAAAAGCCTATATTCAACAAAACTTGAAAATCTGCAGGAAATGGACAATTTCCTAGACAGATACCAGGTACCGAAGTTAAATCAGGAACAGATAAACCATTAAAACAACCCCATAATTCCTAAAGAAATAGATGTAGTCATTAAAGGTCTCCAAACCAAAAAGAGCCCAGGTCCAGATGGGTTCAGTGCAGAATTCTATCAGACCTTCATAGAAGACCTCATACCAATATTATCCAAACTATTCCACAAAATTGAAACAGATGGAGCACTACCGAATTCCTTCTATGAAGCCACAATTACTCTTATACCTAAACCACACAAAGACCCAACAAAGAAAGAGAACTTCAGACCAATTTCCCTTATGAATATCGACGCAAAAATACTCAATAAAATTCTGGCAAACCGAATCCAAGAGCACATCAAAACAATCATCCACCATGATCAAGTAGGCTTCATCCCAGGCATGCAGGGATGGTTTAATATACAGAAAACCATCAACACGATCCATTATATAAACAAACTGAAAGAACAAAACCACATGATCATTTCATTAGATGCTGAGAAAGCATTTGACAAAATTCAACACCCCTTCATGATAAAAGTCCTGGAAAGAATAGAATTCAAGGCCCATACCTAAACATAGTAAAAAGCATATACAGTAAAAACCAGTTAGCTAACATTAAACTAAATGGAAAGGAACTTGAAGCAATCCCACTAAAATCAGGGACTAGACAAGGCTGCCCACTCTCTCCCTACTTATTCAATATAGTTCTTGAAGTTCTAGCCAGAGCAATCAGACAACAAAAGGAGATCAAAGGGATACAGATTGGAAAAGAAGAAGTCAAAATATCACTATTTGCAGATGATATGATAGTATATTTAAGTGATCCCAAAAGTTCCACCAGAGAACTACTAAAGCTGATAAACACCTTCAGCAAAGTGGCTGGGTATAAAATTAACTCAAATAAATCAGTAGCCTTCTCTACACAAAAGAGCAAAAGCCAAGAAAGAAATTAGGGAAATGACACCCTTCATAATAACCCAAATAATATAAACTACTCAGGGTGTGACTTTAACCAAGCAAGGAAAGATCTGTATGATGAGAACTTCAAGCCTCTGAAGAAAGAAATTGAAGAAGACCTCAGAAGATGGAAAGATCTCCCATGCTCATGGATTGGCAAGATTAATATAGTAAAAATGGCCATTTTACCAAAATCGATCTACAGATTCAATGCAATCCCCATCAAAATACAAATCCAATTCTCCAGAGAGTTAGACAGGACAATTTGCAAATTCATCTGGAATAACAAAAAACCCAGGATAGCTAAAACTATCCTCAACAATAAAAGGACTTCTGCAGGGATCACTATCCCTGAACTCAAGCAGTATTACACAGCAATAATGATAAAAACTGCATGGTATTGGTACAGAGACAGACAGATAGACCAGTGGAATAGAATTGAAGACCCAGAAATGAACCCACACACCCATGGTCACTGGACTTTTGACAAAGGGGCCAAAACCATCCAATGGAAAAAAGATAGCATTTTCAGCAAATGGTGCTGGTTAAACTGGAGGTCAACATGTAGAAGAATGCAGATCGATCCATGCTTATCACCCTGTACAAAGCTTAATTCCAAGTGGATCAAGGACCTCCACATCAAACCAGACACACTCAAACTAATAGAAGAAAAACTAGGGAAGCATCTGGAACATATGGGCACTGGAAAAAATTTCCTGAACAAAACACCAATGGCTTGTGCTCTAAGAGCAAGAATCGACAAATGGGATCTCATAAAACTACAAAGCTTCTGTAAGGCAAAGGACACTGTGGTTAGGACAAATCAGCAACCAACAGATTGGGAAAAGATCTCTACCAATCCTACAACAGATAGAGGGCTTATATCCAAAATATACAAAGAACTCAAGAAGTCAGACTGCAGGGTGACAAATAACCCTATTAAAAAATGGGGTTCAGAGCTAAACAAAGAATTCACAGCTGAGGAATATCGAATGGCTGAGAAACACCTAAAGAAATGTTCAACATCTTTAGTCATAAGGGAAATGCAAATCAAAACAACCCTGAGATTTCACCTCACACCAGTGAGAAGGGCTAAGATCAAAAACTCAGGTGACAGCAAATGCTGGCGAGGATGTGGAGAAAGAGGAACACTCTTTCCCACTCGTTGGTGGGATTGCAGACTGGTACAACCATTCTGGAAATCAGTCTGGAGGTTCCTCAGAAAATTGGACATTGAACTACCTGAGGACCCAGCTATACCTCTCTTGGGCATATACCCAAAAGATGCTCCAACATATAACAAAGACACATAGCAGCCTTATTTATAATAGCCAGAAACTGGAAGAACCCAGATGCCCTTCAACAGAGGAATGGATAAAGAAAATGTGGTACATCTACACAATGGGATATTACTCAGCTATCAAAAACAATGCCTTTATGAAATTCATAGGCAAATGGATGGAACTGGAAAATATCATCCTGAGTGAGGTAACCCAATCGCAGAAAAACACACATGGTATGCACTCATTGATAAGTGGCTATTAGCCCAAATGCTTGAATTACCCTAGATGCACAGAACACATGAAACTCAAGAAGGATCACCAAAATGCGAATGCTTCACTCCTTCTTTAAAAGGGGAACAAGAATACCCTCGGGAGGGAATAGGGAGGCAAAGATTAAAACAGAGGCAGAAGGAACACCCATTCAGAGTCTGCCCCACATGTGGCCCATACATATACAGCCACCCAATTAGATATGATGGATGAAGCAAAGAAGTGCAGGCCGACAGGAACAGGATGTAGATCTGTCCTGAGAGACACAGCCAGAATACAGCAAATGCATAGGCGAATTCCAGCAGCAAACCACTGGACTGAGAACCGGACCCCTGTTAAAGGAATCTTAGAAAGGACTGAAAGAGCTTGAAGGGGCTCGAGACCCCATATGAACAACAATGCCAACCAACCAGAGCTTCCAGGGACTAAGCCACTATCCAAAGACTACATGGACTGACCCTGGACTATAACCTCATAGGTAGCAATGAATAGCCTAGTAAGAGCACCAGTGGAAGGGGAACCCCTTGGTCCTGCCAAGACTGAACCCTCAGTGAACGTGACTGTTGGGGGGAGGGTGGTAATGGGGCGAGGATTGGGAGGGGTACACCCATACATTAGGGAAGGGGGAGGGGTTAGGGAGATGTTGGCCTTGAAATTGGGAAGGGGAATAACAATCAAAATGTAAATAAGAAATACTCAAGTTAATAAAGATGAAAAAATATATTTAGTCTAAATTCAATGATCCTTATTGTCTACAACAGCCCTTTACAGTGTTCAGAACATCCAAAGACTCCTTGGACACTTAAACCAATCTTTTGAATGCCACACCTTGCAAAATCAGAAAACAAATTATTTTTTGAATATATAATGGCCAGAAAAAAAGTCAAAACAAAAACTTTCCATTCCAATACAGAAGAATGTGTCCAATGGACCAAGGGAAGAAACCCAAGAGGGCAAACAGGAAATTCTGCAGCTCTGTCTCAGACACTTGGGGCTTCAGGTTCAAAGGCTTACCTGGCTCCATCCCTGCAACTTCTCATTAACTCAGTTCCAGTTCTTCCACTCCCTATGTGCATCTCTCCACAGCAGACTCTCATACCACAGGTCTCTCAACATCTTGTGGTCTCAAAATGTAACTGGGCATCATCCATAGACCTCATCCAATGAACTCTCACAGAGTCCTCACTGGGGCTCTGACTCTGACAAACACAGAAAGCTAGAATACTGCTGAACTGAAACCAAAATGGGAGAATCCATGATGATAATTTCACAACTTCCTTGTTTCCAGAACCAGCACAATTTGGGCGAGTCTGTGAAGTTTGGCTCCTAAATTGGGATGGATCCTACCACACAGGGATTACAGCTGCAGTAGGCTTTATATGAAGTTCCTACCTGGGACTAGGATCACCTTGCCCACTTCTTCCATTAACTGAAGGCCTAGCAGGAAGGAGTCTTGCTTATGATACCACCTTAGGCTTCCAATCCAGAGCAATGGCCTCTTTAATGGTGATCATCTCCTTGAAAACTCCTGCCTCTGTGTCAGCACTGACTGCCATCTGAAACTATCTAGTCTCTTTTTCTCTGCAAACCACAGGCTTTGCATTTTTTTTTCTACCCCATTTGTTGCTCTTTTTGCCACTATCCTCCTCAATGAGTCAAGGAAATAACCATCAAACAGATCTAATATTACAACTAAGAAATTAGACAATCATCTTTCAATTCTGCCCTACTCAGTTTCCCAGGGCATGGGCAGAGTAAGAAACATTTGTGGCCAAAATACAACACATGACTTCTAGCTATAATTTTCATAGCATCTATTTCCCACTGGATTTCTATGCCATCATGTTCCTCTGTCTGCATTAGTCTCAATACCCCAATCTTCCTAAGTCCTACGTTACAGTAGATGAAGGTACATGTACAGCTTCCTATGCTTTTGGCCATCTCTAACCTTATATTTTCCATATAATGCTAAAAGAAAACATTCCTAGGTTTTGTCGAGCATCAAAATCACTTAGTGTATGCCATTCTTTGTTCTGACTTGCTACTCAGGTAATGAACGCTTTTTTCTGCATGCTTCTGTCAGATCACACTTCATCATGTTGAGAGCTTAAGACAGAAACTGAAGCTAGAAAATGATGGAAAAAAGTGTGGACCAAATTGTTTCTTCACTTGCTCTCCTGCTTGGTCATTGTCCCATGCTCAGCTAGCTCTCTTATCCAGCCCCGTCCCCCTTTCTCAGGGATATTGCTACCCTCAGTGGAAGTCCCTTCCCATATAAATCATGAATCAACACAATTTCTCAAAGACAAAGCAACCAGCCATTACAATGGGGCACACCCTCAATTGAGCCTTCCTCAGGTGGAGTGAATGCTCTTAGATGTTGAGATCTGAAGCTAATTAGAACAGACTTAATAATAATATATGACAATGTTTTAATAACCCCAAACAAATGTGTTAGCCAACCACTTAAGTAGTAAAAACACAAACATTGATTGCTACAAAAACAGAAAAACATAGATTTGGCAATAAATTAGAAGAGGCGAGTCATTAGAATCAAGAGAAAACTAAAATTTTTTCCAAAGAAAGTCCCCAAACAAAAACTCAAGGAGATTACAATAAATTTTCAACAGACAAAAATGGTGAATGTTAATTATTATGAGATTATACTTAATAAAATCATACAACATACAAGGCACCACTGATTAGAATAGACACAAAGACCTATCAATACAACCCAGCTCTTTACACAAGAACTATGATACTATGCCACGGACCACCCCAGGCAGATATGGGGGGCCTTGGGCTGAGAGTCCTTGAAGGCTAGGTGGGTAAGGATTAGGTGGTGACAAACAGAAACAAACACAGAGGCAGTTTGAATCTGAGTGTATTTTTGCAGCTCTCAAGCAAGAATTTTTATACGTAATGAAACAGGTATTAAAATTCTTAGAAGATGTGTTTAGTGAAGCAATCTCCGATAGGACAGATAACGTCATTGTCATTTGGCACAGTAAAGTATAAAGTCATCCAAGGCTAGTGGCATATCTCCAAGAACAGGTTAATACATTTTTATGGTCAGTTATTGTTTAACATCTAATACCTAATTTCTGTGAATCTCCAAGGTGTAAATTTAAACTATTTCAATTCTTTTTTTTTTTTTTTTTTTTTATTTAAGGCTCTCTTTACCATACACCAAAGCCCACTTCTGATGACACATGGATAGCCGTGTGAAATTTTATGGTTGGGAAATTTTTGTCATAATATTATTTTGTAATTTTAAAAATGATTTATGAAGTAAAACACTGGTTTTCCCAGAGTTAAGGCCATGGTTAGTGATCCCCCTCTCTCAAGGGATGGTTTATCCATTTTTCTCACTTAAAATCTCAGCCTAGGCCATCAGGAACATCTTGTAAATACGGAAAGGGAAGAGAAGACGATAGAACAGATAAATTGCCATGAAGAGTCCACAGCTGGTTCCAGGAGGCCTCCTTCTTTTGAAGTTTCCGCCTCAATCTGTGGAACTTGTCACACTGATTCTACTGGGGTTGTTGTGGTAATACTACAATCAAAATCAAATTCAAAGAAATCAGTGGCCATTACTAACCCTGTGGACTCTGGTACTCTATTCTGCCAATAATAAAACAGATTGGGGAAAAACATAAACTCAGGAAAAAGCACTATTCCCAGTGGAGAGATTTGCTTAAAGCATACAAATGTTTCAATATTGGAGAAAATATTGACTACTAAAAGTATCTCCTCAACTTATGATAAAGAAAAGCATGTCTTTTCTTTAAAGTGTCGCCTGGAAATCATTTGTTTCCTATGATTAAATGACTGGATACAAGTCTGCACCAGAGCAAGAAAATGCAATTGAAAGAAGACTTTTTAAAAACAGTGTATGCTTTGTACTGTAAACTTAAACAACCTGTAGTAAGCTAACTGCTTTTATAGGTCATAAGCACTTTTGAAAACATACGCAATCCCATCCATGTGAATGTTTGTGTGTGAGAGAGACAAAATGTCTTCCATGTGTGTACAGGTGACAGATCAGGGAAGATGGCGTTACTCCCTTGGATCTGGAGTAACGGGTAGGTAAGAGCCTCCCAACTTGGGTTGGGTGTTGGTATCTGAACTCAGGTCAACCCCAGCATGAATAGTAGCTGATTGACCTGCCCACTCACATAGTATTTTTTATCAAAAATAACCAGTCTTTCACAGATGAACACAACGAAAAAACTAAGTAAATATAGAAGCAAATAAATGACCCCCGGGGACCTGATGCCTGTTTATTAAGATGTTGGGTGAGGAACTTGGTAGGATACTGCCAGACCATCCCTACTTTCTACTACCTGAGACCCAATCCTCAAGGATGCCCTTAGTACTGCAGCTTTCTTTCACCTGTCCATGCCTCCTGTAGATACAAAAGGGCATTTCCATCTTCCCTTCTCTTCCTGACTCATCTCTGTGTCTGAAACCCCAACTATGGGCAGACACACTCGTTCAAACAAAGGCCAGAGACTAGGCTATCCAAAGACCTATCCCACTATCTGTTCCCCTAGACCCAATTCTCATAGTTGCCAAAAGCTCTGCCAGACAGTGTTGGATAAAGCTTCCTCTACCAGTTTCCATGGTTCGGGTAAATACCACAGACCATTCCCAAGTGCTGTTCTTTTCCTGCCACATCTCTGTGTCCCAGCCCCTACTCTGGAAGAACCTTCTCAACCACATGTCCACTGATCAACCACACTATCTCTTGCCCTAGATGCAATTTTCAGAGTTTTCCCTAGCATTAGACTAGAACACAGAGGCAGCTTCACCTCTCTTCTGTCAAGTGTCCTGTGGATTGCTAAAATCATCTTTCCCTCGATTCCTTTTCCTCCATCCTCCAAAACCAGCAAACATTCCCTCTTGAACACACCCATCAAACAGATCGGTAGAAGAGGCAACAGTCAGAAAAAACACTCTCTGAAAATCCAGAAAACACAAACCAAGGATCAAAACACCCACCAGAAGAAGACAAACCTAGAAATCACACTAAATATACAAGCCTAGATAACATCTTAGGAACATAGTAACAGCTAGGAAAATATGTCAGCAAAAGAAGAAAGTTATCCTCCCATAGCAAGGCCTGAATATTACAACATAACTGAAAGCGCAAGAAAAAGACCTTAAAAGCAACTGTATGAAGGTGATAGAGGTCCTTAAACAGGAGAAAGGCAGGAAAACACAAACAACTGGACAAGAATAAGAAATTCAATAAATAAAGCAAACACTTGAGGAAAACACAACTGTTCATGACAGTAAAATGAAAATAGAAAAGGAAATCACAAATTAGAGTTTCTCCTGCCCACTCCACCCCCCACCCAGCTCCGTATTTCCATTCATTCTCCTGGCCCTCTTGGCTTCTCTCCCGTCTTCCTTCACACAGGATCCTGCTCCTCTTTCTCCTCTTCCTCTGCACTCCCCTCTAGGTCCCTCCCTCTCTCCCTCTAACTCTTGTGATTATTGTGTTCCCCTAAGTGGAGTTTAAGTGCCCTTACTTGGGCCTTCCTTCTTAAACTTCCTATTGTCTGTGCATTGTATTGTGGGCATTCTGTAATTTTTGGCTACTATCCACTTATCAGTGAGAACATAACCTGCATGTCCTCCTGGGTCTCTATTAATTTGTTCAGGATTTTTTAATTCCAAGCATTTGCCTGCAAAATTCATGATGTCCTTGTTTTTAATAGCTTAAAGTCCCAGAGAGCTGGGATATTAACGGCTCCCAGGACTCAGAGGGGATAACTGTAGCCGAAATGCTCAAAAGTTGAGAGACGGAACGTGAAGGGACCATCCCTCCAGTAGATAGACAGGGCCCACAGTGGAGGGATGGGGCCACCCACTACCTTCAAAATTTTTGACCCAGAATTATTACTGTCTATAACAAATGCAGGACAAAAATGGAGCAGAGGCTGAAGGAAAGGCCGTTCAGTGAGTGGCCCAACTTGTGATCAAGCCCATAGCCTGGCACAAAACCCTGACACTATTATTACTGATGTCATGTTGTACTTACAGACATAAGTCTAGCATGGCTGTCCTCTGAGAGGATCTACCAGCAATTGACTGAGACAGATGCCAATACAGCCAACCACTTGGCTCAGGTCAGGAACCACAATGGAAGAGTTAGGGGAAGGACAGAAGCTGAAGGGGATGACAACACCATAGGAAGATCAACAGTATCAACTAACCTCAACCCCTCAAAGCTCCCAGAGACCAAGCCAGCAACCAAAGAGCATACATGGTTAGTCCATGACCCCAGGCACATATGTAGCAAAGGACTGCCTTGTCTGGCTTCAGTGGGAGAGTATGGGTCTAATCTTGTAGACTTGATGCTCCAGGGAGGGTGGATGCTGGGGAGGATTAGTTGGGGGGTAGGAGGGTGGGCAATAGGGGGGATAAATAGGGGGAGCACCTTTTCAGAGGCAAAGGGGGAGGATGTGAAGAACTCTGATAGGGGTTACAAGAAAGTAGGCAACATTTGGAATTTAAATAAAATACTTTAATATAAAAAAAAAAGAAAAAGAAAACACAATCCTGTAAATCAAAATTTTAAGACTGAAAATAGGAACTACGGGGCCAAGGTTCACCCACAGACTAGAGATGGAAGAGAGAATGTCAGTCAATAAAAGGAAATGACACAGGCCAAAGAAAATTTAAATCTCAAAATTCTAAAACTTTATAAGAGGATCGTTGGCTCTAATGCTCTATGTTATGTAAGAAAATTCAGCATTCTCAATAGTATTTTGAAGAAATAGTATACACATTGGCACAGTGACTTCTGTACTCACAGCAAAGATACAAGGATCAAGAATAGGTACAATACTTGTGAAAAGATGTGGGGATGGAGAAAAAAAGCCAGAAACAGAAGCCTAAAAATATACTCAAGTTTTCATCAAAGTACCTAAGGAAACCACACCAGGAAAAGTGTGAGTTTGATCAATGTTACCTGTGATTGTATGGGTATATGAATTAAATTAACACGGACTTCATGAAGCTTATACAAACTACTCAAAGTGACCCCTAAACTGTTAGGTTTCGGATCCTTCAGCTACTACTGATCTGTCTTCCAAACAGAGGCCTCATGTTCTAAAGCTCTCTGCAAATGGAAGTGATCACAATGGTGGGCTCTGACTGCAGCCTCTCATGACCCCTTGTGATTTCGGGCAAATCTAGCCTCACTGAAGCTCCCACACAAAACGATGTTGAAGAATAATTTAATGTCTGCTTCCTGCTACATGGATTATGTCACAAGATTGGAGATGTATCCTATCCACTTACCCAGCGCCATTGCACATCTGAGAAACCTCAATATTTTAGAAACTCCTTTTACACCCTGTAATTGAATTTCTGTGAATCATGCCATTGTGACTGGAGGTAGTGGAAAGGTAAAAGAATTCTAATGAAATATTGCTGAAGGTTGATCCCCTACTGCCACCTTTGTACTAATTTCTAAATGATTTATAATTTCTTTAAATTTATTTTATTTATACGAATATACTGTAGCTGTCTTCATACACACCAGAAAAGAGTATTAGATCACATTACAGATGGTTGTGAGCCACCATGTGGTTGCTGGGAATTGAACTCAGGACCTCTGGAAGAGCAGTCAGTGCTCTTAACTGCTGAGCCATCTCTCCAGCACCACGACTTATAAAATTTGTCACATTAAATTGAAAGTGGAAGGTTCAGAAATTCTAGGAACCAGACGTTCAGTTTTCTACTGCACACCAAAAGTGACGCCTATGTGTGGATAGTGATATTATGAGCAACACAGATTTCCCCTGATAGGGCTCACAGTTCCCCCTTCCCTGGGAATCCACATTCAAGAGTGAAGAGTCAGAGGCTGCCAAGGGTCTCTGCTCAGATTACTATGTGGACTAACAGAACCACAGTCTGACCAATTGCCTATCTCAGTCTCAGCAAATCAGACTTGGATAACTCAGCAGACATGCTCCTCCTGGCCTGGGGATGCTGACTCCCACCCTCACCATGGCATGGCCTGTGGTCGTCTTATAGCTTGCCACAGAAGCATCTGAGGAGAGTCCTGGAAAGAACCTACAAGCTAGCTTCCACTGGTGATCCTGACTGCTAGGCCTGCCCAGCGAGGCCTCAGGACAGTAGCAGCCCCTTTACAGAGAGCAAATGCCTCCGACAGCTGAAGCCTTCCTAGCTCTGCCCTTCCATTCTAGGTACAGAAAGAGCCCTAGTCTGGGAAACTTGTATTGAGTAGACTGTTTTAGTTACCCACAGCATTTCTTTTCCTTTTTCAAGGCACAGGGTTCTTGTTTGCATCTTCCATTACACGTGCAATGCCCGGTGCAACCATTTCTACTTCATAATTAGGAAGTCGTGCAGCCAAAGTGCAGTCAAATTCAAACAGTAACGTAGTTAAAAAGAAAAAGTGACTCAGAATTTAAAAGTAAGGAGTGGTTAATGAGAAGTGAATGGGGGGAAAAAAAGGAAATAAGAAAGGAAAGAACAAGACTGCTCTGGGGTTTCTTATGCATAAAAGTGAGAATATCTAGTCAGAGCCAGGAGCGACTGGGAGAGTACAAAGTGGAACCCTGGGCCATGTGGAGAGAGGAGGGAGTGGAGAAGCAAGATCCAGACAAAGAGATGAGGATGATTACTGACAGATGAAAATGACCAAGTAACCGTGATGGTTCGATTACATAAGGAATGGCAGCCCGGCCCCTGGACTAAATAAATGGTGAGGTACTCCAGCCATGACATGTAACGGAGGTTCTGAGGTCTGCTGAGAACCTGACTGGAAGGTTGGCTCTGATTTGTTAAATAGGCCACTCAACGCTTTGTCCCAGGGTTTCAGACTTAATATTAGGGAGAAAGAAGAATGAAATGTTTAGTTATATTCTGAAAAAAAAAAAAAAAGTTTAAACGGGGGATTTTTAATGGTCCAATACTCTTCGGGACTAAACGCTTTATGTATTCTTAGAACACACTAAGAACTATTCATGTCTTTTCTCTCACATTGTGTATTTTCTAACATTCCTTTTAGGAACACAACACCAGTTTGTCTGAATCTTGTGTTGCTTGAACTAGTATAAATATAGAAATTTGGTTTCTAGAAATAAGTTCAGTTCCTCATCCAGATTCATGATTGCCCTGCTCTGGGAGCCCCCTTAGATCGCCAGTTTGGACTTATACTGATTGTAAATTTAATTACCTGACTACTCATTGCTATTGCCAACGACTGTCAAAGCAGAGAGGCCCTCACCTTCCTTCTGCCCTCTTCTTTTCTGTGCTGTGATTACACTAGATTCAAAGTTGGTCAGAAAACTAAATTCTTACTCATGTACCTCTTTATCTCTAATCCCTTCACCCTGATCCAAGGAAGTTGGAGGACACTCATTCACTGGTCTCTTTTTCTTCTCACTGACCAATCAAAGCCCAGCCTGAAAGAACCTGCAGGACTGCCTTCCAAGTACTGGACAACAGAGGCAGGATTAGGTGTTCATAGCATGTCTAAGCCGAAGGAAAGGCTGAGCTATAGGAGATGTTGCTCTAAACAGACACAAATACAAAACACCTTTAGAAAAGGAATGATATTCTTAATGAATAGGAAACAGTGGAGAATAAAAACAAGATCAGAACAGCATTGCATAAAGAGAATGACATTTAAAATGTAACACCAGGAGGTGAAGAGTGGCTGGCTGGTCAGTCTGGTTGCAGAGCGAGCATGTGCAAAGGCGCTGGGGCTGCGGTGCCCCAGCGACATGGCGGGAGCTCGCACTTGGCTGCGTTCGGCTGGGTCTGGTGCTGGCTGGGGCCTGGCATCTGTGCTGTCTGTGCGGGGGGCGGGCCCGCTGTGGAGTGGCAGCCATGAGTGGTAAAAACTAATTTTGACCCAGCACTGGCCCCCCACAGTATGCAAGGAAGTTAACAGATGCCGGGACTCTCTGGATTACTGGACAATACATGGACTATGGCCCGGCAGAGCAGAAGATTGTAACCAGTCCTGGCACTTTAACTTAGATGAGATTAAGGACCTTTTGAGAGACATGAAGATCTACTGGCCTGATGTGATTCACCCGTCTTCTAATCGCAGCCAATTCTGGAAACATGAATGGGATAAACACGGCACCTGTGCTGCCCAGGTGGATGCCCTCAATTCCGAGAGGAAGTACTTTGGGAAGAGCCTGGATCTATACAAGCAGACTGATCTCAACAGTGTACTACAAAAATTTGAGATCAAGTCATCTATCAACTACTACCAGCTTGCAGATTTCAAAGATGCACTTACAAGAATCTATGGTGTGGTGCCTAAAATCCAGTGCCTTATGCCAGAACAGGGAGAGAATGTACAGACCATTGGGCAGATAGAGCTGTGCTTCACCAAGGAGGACTTCCATTTGCCGAACTGATGGTCTGTGAAGACGGCCCGATCTTCTATCCTCCACCCAAGTGATATTCACATTTGGAAATATTTTATGTTCCACAAAGTAAGAGAAGTTCCCAAATCATTGTGCTTTCTAAAAATTCACTAAAAAGTTTCTTTAAAAAAAAAAAGTAACACCAACAATTGACTTTGTAAAAAGATCAATATAATTGGAAGGACACATAGGTATAATGACTTGAAAAAAGAGCACAGTCTTTTCTGGTAGAGGGAATAGCATTAATGTGATAGTGTTTGACCTTGCCCCTGTGTGCAATGTTAGCTGCTAAGATCTCTAACCTGACACACAGCCAATGGCATGTGCTTCAAATCTCTGAGCTGACTTAACTGTGTCAACAAGAATTTTGCATGTGTGTGCATGCGCACATATCCCTGAAATGGAAATTCAATATTCACTCCTTCCAGCTAATGTACCCAAATTGTACCCCCACAAATCTATCTGTTTTCATTCACATGAGTATTAATGAGCATTCTCCGGAGTCTCAGAACTTAGGGAATGTCTCTTATATTATAGCAAATTATTAGAATGACCTACAGTCTGTATTGCAACTAACCAAATGATGGGCAATTTTCAATGGGAAGTTCAAGAATCTAGTAGTTACTCAGTCCCACGACAGTAAATGTTTCAGCTTGTATTTTGTGTAAGCTGGAATGTTGAAGAAGTAGGTTCCAACAGATGGGCTGGCAAGCAAGTGCCAGGAAGTGAAGAAGAATGCCTACCTTTCCCCCTAGTCTTCACGTAGGCCTCCAGCAGAAAGTGTGACCTAGATTAAAGGTATACACCACCAAGCCTGGAAGTGAAACTTCCTTTATCCCAGGCTGGCCTGGAACTCAGAGATCTGCTTGCCTTTCTGCTGGGATTAAAGGTGTGTAATACCTTGTCTGGGAATAAACTTTACATGGCCACTATGCCTCAATAACTGGATCAATAGCGGCTGTCATCCCTATCAAGATCTGGGTCAGAAACCCGTGTCTTCCAGTCTGAAGACCTGGATCACAGGTGTGACCTCCATTTCTGGATTGTAGTTGCTTCCAGATGTAGTCAAGCTGACACCATGCAAAAATTAATACATGCTAGAAAATTATAAAATCATTCACCCTGTCTGAAGTTGGTCCTTCTTCAGAATGGTGACGCCTGCAGCTGACTCTTTTCAGCTTTAGTCTGCGGTCTAGCTACTGCCTATCCTGTTTCATCTGACAGTGTACACAGTAAACTGTTCCTCCTGTTCCTTCTGAAGGCAGAAGGCATGCTCCACAGCAAAATACTTTTCCTCTTACTGAAATGGACAGTTCATTACGTAACTCAAATGAGGAATTTTAAAACACTGTCATGGTACAGTCAGTCCTTTAACTCGAGAATTTAGAAATTTTATCAATAGGAAAGAAAGGTCATTGCCTGGGAAGCCTGAGGCTGGGATCAAAGATACCTGAGTCAATACAGCTTGTCTTAGAAACATTTCTGTAAAAGGGAAGATGATTTAACTATTGTAGAATTAATATACCTTCCCTGGGGAGGAATCACTCCACAAACGATTACATTAGTGAAGAATAATCTTTTTAATGACACAATCTACTCAGCTCTGGCTAATGCTCAAAGAAAAGACAGCCAAGAACAGATTTTACGTTCCAGATATGCTATCAATCCATGTCTCTTTTAGGTTCAGACCCAGGATTATGTTTTAAATAACAAGTGTAGACTGGAGACCGCAAGTACAACAGATGGGAGACTTACACAGCAACAATATAACCAGAATTATTTCTTAAGTACACCGGTGCCCTGAAACGGCAGGTCACTCTTCAGTGACAGGGTCCTGATATGGATGCAGAAGATGAGAGACAGGAAAAGTAGGAGGTAGACAGTGTGGGGGCTGGGGTGGGGATGTCTTGGACAACCTC
The DNA here is from genome assembly GCF_011064425.1 of Rattus rattus. Taxonomy (NCBI): domain Eukaryota; kingdom Metazoa; phylum Chordata; class Mammalia; order Rodentia; family Muridae; genus Rattus; species Rattus rattus. Next base: position 130,000,167 of record NC_046158.1, on the reverse strand, counting down.
TGTCTTATGCGGAGTAGGCTTCTGAAGAATAGCATCTGGTGTACTTCTTACAGGAGGGAAAAAAGAAGTGAGAGATTTCTATAAAGTTAGCACAAACTACCATGAAATGGGAAAACACAGGAAGGATCTAATAAAAGAATTTTGTACAAGAGGAACACTGAACATCTCAAAAACATTACTGACCAAGCCCCACTGAGAACCATAGCCTCATGTGGTAGAAAGGACTGGGATCTCAGGATCTGAAGCAACCCAACCCCAAAGGCCCTGGTCCGACCACTACCTGATTTCCCAAGCACCTTCCTTGCTTTAGAGAAGGAGCTCTATTTTACTCTCACTACATCAGAACCTTAGGGAAGCTCCTAAGGCCTAAGCCCCAGGCTGTTACTGGCTCTGGAGCGTGAGAAGGAGCTGTGCCATTCTCCATCCATGAAGGCCTCATAAAAAGCCTTGCTTGGGTTGGGGATTTAGCTCAGTGGTAGAGCTCTTGCCTAGCAAGCGCAAGGCCCTGGGTTCGGTCCCCAGCTCCAAAAAAAAAAAAAAAAGCCTTGCTTGATCAGGCCAGTTCTCAACACAACAGTGTTTTTCCTTTTCAAAGACTTGTCACCCAATGTAGTCTTGCCCGTGTAGCAAAACTATGCTTTTCTCAAGAAGAAGACTGGTCCTTTAAGGATCTCCAGGCCTTAATGTTGTCTGTGACCCTATATTGTCCCCTTGAGCCACTTGTTAGAATCCTGTTCTTCGATTGGGCCTTGTTCGTGATTGTAAACCAGAGTTGTCTCCTTAGTTATGGTTTGTAGACAAATGTCTAATCCTGGTAAAGAAACACATGTATTCTAACATTCTATTCTCTAACAGACCTGGTTAGCATACCGTGTATCTGTGGGGCGTTTTAGAGACAGTCCTCCCTCAGCGGCATTATAAGTTTTGATAAATCCTTTACATGATCAATTTTACTCTTCTACATCACAGCTAAATATTGCAGTGCTACCTACTCAACACACGAGATGCTTTTTGCAGCTTCCACAGAATTAACTCAAAACGGATCTTACACCTACATATTAAAGAGCTAACTGCTAAGGCCAGAACTTACTGAAGATACCAGAGAAACTAGGGCTCTCCGAGTTTGGCATCCTGAAGCCGGTTCCCCAGAAGCTTTGTGCAAATGCAGCCATCCTACTAAAATTATTCAGAGCCCATCTTCGGTTCCAGGAAGAGAAACATTACCACAAGGAACCTCACAAATCTCTGCTTCTGTCTGGCTGCTGTTTACCACGGAGCTCCAGAGACTACCCACCACACCAGGTCCCTCTGCTGGTCGCCTGCTCTTCCCTTTTGTGGGAAATGGTCCTGCACTTACCATGTTGGGACTTCAGAGCTTGCCTGAGCTCTCCTCACAGCATCCAGCAGCAGGACACAGAACACATCAAACGGAATTCTCGTGACTGTTCAGTTTCAGAGAGGAACTTGCAGGAAAGCTCACGAAAAGCTCCCGGAAAGGCCCGGCTTCTCCTCTGATTGGCAGGAATGCGAGATGTTCTGATTGGCTAATGATTCTTGAGTGACTTAAGCACCAACCATAGAGCTAAAGTGAGCTGAAGGGATACCGGGGAATAGTTCCCCTGCACAGGCTGCCAATCCTTTTTCCCAGCTGCAGAGCTCTGCATTTCAGTACAACTGAAAGGTAAAAGTTTTGAAGTTGCCCCCCTAGACACAAAGTTTAGAGAAGAAGAAAGAAACAGGTTAGTCCCCAGAATTGTATGTTCCAGGAAGCCCCTCATAGGGCTATAGAATAGGTAATTACATCGACTGGTTCTACAGCTTTCTCCCAGGAACTAGCTGACCATGAAGTTAGATTAAAATCTTAGAGAGCAACCTTGAGAAGCAGGAAGCTTCTCCCAGGAGCTAGCGAACCATAAAGTTAAATAATGTTGAGAAACCGGAAGCTCCTCCTTGTGATTTTTCACTGGTATTCTCGACATTTTCCAACGACGCCCTCCCTACCCCCTTGGGTTGTGGTTTCTTCCTTTAAATTCCCCTTCTCTTAGCTACTGGTGGTCGAACTCCACTGCCCCTGCGTGGGATATGAGTCTCGACCCCAGTGCCCTGGTTCCTATGGATAAACCTCGTGTGATTACAGCAAGGATGGTCTTGTGTGAGTTCTTGGGGGGTCTCCCCGCTCCTGCGGTCTTTCACAACTTGTTTCTGTTTTCCCACACAGGTCGGTGGAGGATCCACAACTCCAGGGAGGATCCACAACTTCTGAATGTTCAGCTACCTGCTTTTTCCCCTGTTGCAGTTTCCTCTCCAACCCGAATCGGCCCGTACAAAGAAAACGCAACTCAATTAATGTGAAAACAATCCAGCATCTAGATTGGGCAGATCCACCCTACACTGTCCTATTTCTAGCTCCCAAATCCCTCATCCCTTGCACCTTTTATTTGCCAAGTCTCCAGCTTCTTCCTCTCCCACGACGACTCTCTCCTTGCTTCTTTCCTTTCTCCTCCCCTGACTCCTCTAACTTTTTTCAGTTCCCCATCGTGTGTCTAAACTGTCCCTTTCCCACCTATCTTCATTACTCCTCTCCCCACTCTCTCAACTGTTCAATCCTCTCCCCCCTCCTCAGGTTCTACTGGCTCAACTGTCACCAACTGTCTTCTCTCACCCTATTCTCTGAATCTAATCCCCCTCTCGCTCCCGACTCTTCCCTCTGCCCAAATTTCGCGCTCTTGCCTTTATTTTACAAATTCAGAGAGAACTCCAAGGCAAACCACAACATTCCCCTTTTTGCTACCTTGTTGCAACTTTGGAGCTGGCCTGAGCTCCAATTGTAGCACTCAGTAGGCTTCTTCCTACTTCCCTTCTTCCTCCTGCAATCAAGGTGCATAACTTGTATAGCCCACTAATAGTGCAGTTATCAGTCTGTCTCGCAAGTGGAAAGGTGCCCAGAATATTAACAATTAAAGAGGTTTTTAGGAAACAAGATTTGTCTTGTGTCTTCTTCAGGGTTCAGGTAAACTTCAAGTACTTTTCACCTAAAAGTTATGAGTCAACCCTCAGAGCCAAGCAGGAACCAGATGACAAACACTGTGTGTGTGGAGCCGACTTGCCTGAGACCCCAACATTGAGCTAATTAGGACAGACAAAGAACACATGAAAGTTCATCTAAAGGACAAGCTCAGTGGAAAAAACCCAAAGTTCTAGCTAAGCTTACAGAAGTGTTGATACAAATCTAGTGGTCAGCATTGCTTAGTAACAGGCTTGCCAAGTAGAGGCTCCTGACCTTTAGCAAAGAGCTAGTTACAGACCCAGGGCTCGTGACCTTTGCAAAGAGCCAGTTTCCTACAGACTCAGGGCTTGTGACCTTTGCTACAAGCCAACTTCCTACAAGACCTAGGTCAACATCCTGCAGGTGTGAGCCAACTACCTTATTGGCTAGTACATCAAGGTCTCCTGGCCCCCTGAAGATTTCCTCCTCCCCCAGCCTTGCGATAGTATATAACTAGAGCTTGCAAGAATGAAAATTGTCGCCTTGATCAGACTCTTGTCTTGGCATCCTTCTCCGTGTCTCTTGTCCCCATTCTCTTCCAGGTACCCTCTGGACCCTCGTTGACTGTCCTGCTGGACGGAACAAGTGTGGAGCACTATTGTTAACCAGCGTATCTTCCTCAGTGTGTTGGTAAAAAAACCAAATAAACAAAGAACAACAAAACCCACAGCTGTGTTAGTAAAGGCTCTGTAGATGGACAGAACGGATAGAATCAATCTCTCTCTCATGTTGGAAATATGTCCTGACCTGAGGGAAGGACAACGGAGACCCTGGAGAAGGGAGTGGAAATGGATGGGACAAGAGGCGGGAGAAATGGACACAAGACATCAGTCTGATCAAGTCTCATTTAATAAAGCAAAAAGCACTTGCTTATAAACAGAAAAATCACACACCACAAACTGATTGTCAAGATAATAATAACATATGTCACATCAGAAACCAACGGCATAAGTTTCAATTTCTCAAAAACTTCTAACAATAAATTTCAATTTCCCTAACAATAAAGCGAAACTCATTCTAGTGCAGAAGCAAGCTACCAGGAAGTCCCCAGTATTCCTGACTGGTGGTAACCGCCACGTAAGTTACTTGGAAACAAGAGCCCATGAAGTGGAAAACACCTAGCTCAGGCAAAGAAAGGCATAAGCAGGCCAGGCAGCTCTGGACAGAAATAGATCTACTCTTGGTAGCCGCCCGTACCGCGCCCAACGTGGGGCTGATTTCCTGTGAGTGAGTCAACAGGGCACAGCTGTTGTCCACCCCGAAGGACGAGAGTGCGCATGAGCCAAGCATGTCACAGCCCACTCTTGGGGCATGCAAATTGGGAATTGGGGCTTGCACCAATCAGGTAGCGACACAAGTCTCCTAAGCATATATAAGCAGTGCCTTTTCCTCCCTCGGGGTCCCTGTTCAGCAATAAAGGCTTGTTCGCAGAAGAATCCTGTTGCCGCGAGTCGTTCTTGCTGGTGAGACGTTGGGCGTACGACAGATCTACTAGAATGGCTCAAGAGCTTTGTTGTCCTAGTAGCCTGACAGTGGTTGTCTACCAGTTATAAGTTGAAAAATCCACTAGTGGTTTATTCCATGTGGCTGCATGCTTCAGCTGGTCTTCAGTATATATCAGAATTCTGAAAAAAGTGAGCTCTAATTCCAGTTTTTAAAAAATGAATTTGCTAGCCAGAGGCAGGGCAAACAAAGAGAAAGAGATGTATCTATCATCTTTAGTCATATAAATATATATATATGTGTGTGTGTGTGTGTGTGTGTGTGTGTGTGTGTGTGTGTATGTAATCTGTGGCTGAGATTAAAGATGGATCTTGTCAACTCAAAATCCAGATTATAAAAGGGTTCTCTCATTTCAAAAGATGTGATAAAGAAAAATCCCCCACAATATCCAACTATTTGGGTTTTAGCTAATTCCAGATATAGTCCTTTTGACTACCAAGGTTAGCCAGTACAACTATCTAGACAGGAGAGGTAAGAACACCCCCCCCCATTGGCAGGCAAGGAGAACATGGGAGCCATCTCCAAAGCAATGATTTTCTTCTAAAAAGGAAGCATTGAGACTTTATTAGGGAATGTGGATACGCTCACACAGAGGTTTGCCTACTACTCAGCATGCTAAGTCAAGTCTTCTTCTGAACTTGGTCACAAGGTAAAAGCGGAGATTTTTAAGGGCATTCTTAGGTCAAAGTCAGGCAGAAACATGTAAAATATTAAAATGATGGACAGAAACGCCTCTGGGATGTTCATCTTGTACTACAAGGTCTTAGCTGAAAATCAGGGAGATGACACTGTAAAGGTAGATTTCTCAGGTGCCAATGCTACCTGCTAACCATTATCTATGTTCTAACCAATAAATAGTCAATGCCACAAGTCTCACATACAGAAAGAACTGAGTAAACAAATGTCAAGGACCAACCTCCAATAGGTCTGGGTTCCTAAGAGAAGGGGTGTTTGAGAGCAGCAGGGAAACCAGCAACTTGAAGTCAAATTATGGGTCCAAGCCTAACAGCTTTGTGGCCTATGTTCTGCTGAGATGACTTTCCAGATGAAATGGCTTCCCAGACTCTCCCACCCCACCCCACCCCCACCCCCTGCCTGCCTTTGAGTATTCTGCTCTGCTCTAGAGAGATTTTACTTGCTAATCTAAAAACTCTCGGGTTCAGACAGGTAGCTTTCTGGTCAAGACTGATCACTCTGCTAGTAAACATTCTAAAAGCTCTTTAGATTTCTCATGCATTTTCTTGGGTGATCAAAATCAGAAAGCAAATTACAAAACAAAAACATTCTAAAAGAGCTGTGTTTTCTTCTCTGACAGCCTTCTCTGGATAGCGGCTAGAAAACATTTTTTTTTTAAAGATTTATTTATTATATTTGAGTACACTGTCGCTGTCCTCAGACGCACCAGAAGAGGGCATCAGATCTCATTACAGATGACTGTGAGCCACCATGTGGTTGCTGGGATTTGAACTCAGGACCTCTGGAAGAGCAGCCAGTGCTCTTAACCACTGAGCCATCTCTCCAGCCCCCGGCTAGAAAACATTTTAACAGAACTGTCTCACCTCTTTAAGTAATTCTTGAGGTTTCTGACTAAAGAACCCTTGGGGCTTTTGCCAGCCTTATACCCACCTGCCTCTGGTCAAGGCTAGACCTAGTTCCATTCTTCACCCACAGTTCTCAGGAGGAGCAGGAACATTCTTGAAAAGCAAAATGTACTGACTGATAGTCACCTGACCCTTTGGTCCCAGATAGAGTTTGAATGCATGTCATATGCTTGCTAGCCAATAGTTTCAAAGGTCAATATGCTTAGTCAATAAGCTTAAACTGTAACCTTGATGATGTAACCTGTACCCCTAAAAAGTATAAAAACTGCTTGTTAGAGCCACTCAGGGTTGCCTTCTAGTCACTCGCCATGAGGTTCTGATTGAGGGTTGACCCCGATGCACCAGAAAACTTGCGTTTAAATCGAACTCCATTCTCTAGTCTCACTTGGGGAAGTCTCCTGGTAGTTTAGACTCACTTCGAGCCTTACATGGCCTCAGAAATCCTGTAGAAAAGAATATTTGAAGAGCTGTGTTTGCTCTTCAGAAATCTACAGATAACACAGCTCTTGTTACAGAATTTTTTTTTGTAAAAGTACTGCTATCGTTTATTGCTAGCTCATCTTGTGCAGGCCAAAAATACAGTGGTTTTTTTTAATTACATAAGAATTTGGTCATTTATTCCAGAGTCCCTTTCGATTATGCTGTGAATCAGTAGGCCAAGAGTCCAACCTCTTGATACTTAGGAGGCAGCCTGTATATATATTTTTTTCTTTTAACATTGCAAAGAATTCAGAAATCTTGCCTCTTTTGATAAGCACAGATAATAACGTAGCTGGGTGGGAGTGTGCTGGAGAGACACAGCATAACTGAAGGCAGTGGAATGCTTCAACTGGAGCTTAATGGGCTACACTAGTAGCAGTATTGAAGACTTTGTTGTTGATGGTTATTTTAACTGTACAGACCTGCTCCAAAAAGTGGAGAACATCCTTATGTGGACTAGAGAATGTTTTGTGGTATTTTGGTGAAGAACATGGTTGGTTTTTGCCCTTGTCTGAAAAGTCTATCAAGGTGACAATTTTTTTTTCCCCAAGGCTGAATTTATACCATAACAGGGGTAACAGAGAGAGGGGGGGAGTGGGAAACATTTACACAGGCCAAGGACACAGTACTCATGTGGTCAGCTGATGATAACAGGATGTTGGTTTTTCAGAAAGGTGACAGGTTTGTCATATCACTGGGTGTCCTGACTGCCAGATTTGTATTAGTCTTCTGCAGCTGGCTGGGGATTTTCCATGAACCCAGTCATTCTTAACTCTAACTATATTATTAACATCAATAATGAAGGGTTTTAAGGGCATTGCCCCCAACAATGAACTATTATGTCTGCTGAAGATATGGGTTTATGGGTCCAAATTTATGTCTTTAAAATAAAATTGCAAGAACTTTAAACATAGGATTGGTTCCCATCTGAAATAACCTATAATTTACAATATTTTTCACTCTGTAAGACAATGTGAAATGCATAGAGTATGCTAGTGAATAAAAATATGAATTCTATTATACCAGGAAGACAAGACTCTTATATCCTGGTAGGAAGTGTTGCTGGTAAGTTCCAGAAGTTACTGAAATTATTTACAAAGAAACATTTGAATGTCATTCTTAGTCTTTTTGTTACAGTGTCTTCATTGTAGAAAGATAGTCAATCATTTACCTCTAATATCAACTCATCTCTCAGCTCAAGATTTGGTTGTGCTTGCAAACTCAAAGTCTACCAAGCTTCATCACTTGAGTAATTCCCCAGGGACTTCACACGGTAGAAGGAGATGGCTGTTTCCCATACTGTGTCTGAAATAAAATCTCAAACCAATGGGTTTTTTTTAGTTAGCTAACAGGGTTAAGGTTCTATTACATGCTTTAATATTTTTCTCTTAATGCCTCGAGTAGATTGAGTAATGAATGTGGCACTTGTGGTTGTTTGACTAAGATTATCCACTGTAGGTCCATAAATTTAAATGCTTAGTCATTAGAGAGGGGCAGTACTTGAACAGATTAGAAGGATAAGAACTTCTGGCCCGTAGGAATAAGTCAGTCAAAGTGGGTCACCAGGGGAGGGATGCAAAGTGTGAAAGTCCCACAGCAGATCCATGATCTCTCTCTCTCTCTCTTTCTGTCTCTTTGTCTCTTTCTCCCTCCCTCCCTCTTTCCCTCCCTCCCTTCCTCCATATAGTTCAAAATGTAGTTTCCTCAGATAATTAATCAGCACTGCCTGTCTCAGCACCACCAGGCTCCACACCATGTTGATAATGAACTATTTTCTGTAATTGTAAGCATCCACAGTTAAATCCTTTCTTCGATAAGAATTACTTTGGTTGTGGTGTCTATTCTCAGCAATAGAGCATTGACTAAGACATCATTTTAAAGTTGGTTTGTGTTTGAGTGTGCATGTATGTGGGTGTATTAAATTTTTAACCAAGATCAGTATTAAACTTCATATGTGAAATTCTAATTGGTAGCATATACTTTCCTAGGAAGAGCTACAGCAAAGAAAAGAGGTATCAGATTACGTCCCACTTTCCAACATCAAACTGGTTTTCTCTTTCTCCCTCCTTCCCTCTCTCTCTCTCTCTCTCTCTCTCTGTGTATGTTCATTTGATTGTGAAGTCATTAGTTTTCTTTCTAAGTGAATCAAGGAAGATTTTTAAAAAAGTATTTGCTATCAGCAGCATTGAAGTAGCATGTACGAGGGCTGGAGAGGGGAGGCAGTACCCACAGGATATCCATGTGTGACTCCAGTTCCGTGGGGATTTATTCCCACTTTTCTGGTTTCTACGAGCATCCGGCATGCATAGGATACATACATGAACACGCAGTCAAAACTGCCACACACACACACACACACACACACACACACACACACACACACACACACACACACACAAAAGTAAAGCAAAGGAATTCTTTTGTCTCAAAAGTTAAATTGGACAGGTTATTGTCATTTACGTCTTTATTTTTAAACAAATGAACACTTAAGTGAAATGGGACTGTTGTCGGAGAAGTAAGACTGGTGGTAGGAAAATAATATGAATTTGCAGTTGTTTTGCATTTGAATGATGTTTTAGGGAATGTGAAAGTGAAAAACTGGGTTGTAAATGACATTGAATGCTGAAAGACTAAGAGGCTGTTCTTGTGGAAAACTGAAAGCATGGTGCTAGAATCACTGTGCCCATTGGGTGTACGTGAATGAAAGTGTCCATGAAGGATGAAAACTAATGGGAAGTCTCTACCCTGGAGCTGCTGTGACATGCAGATTTAAGCTGCCTGTTGTAGCTGTTGGGAACTGAACTCTGGTACTCTGAAAGGGCAATGTTTGTGTTTACTCAGTGATCCACCTTTCCAGTTCTATCTTTTGTCTCCCAAAACTATCTGCACACAGTGTAACTGTGTAGAATTGAGTTCTCCCAAATCAACCACATCAATCATCAATCAAAAAATCCCACGTATGTTAGGCTAAAGACCAATCCTATGGATGCATATTCTCAATAAAGGTTTTCCTTTCACAATAGCCTCTACCTCAGATATAGTGAAAAAAATTATTCACCATACACTACAATGTACATGCCCTACACATCCGATTAAGTAAGATTATATAAAGTGGCATTTTATTTTTAATGCTTTACATTGATCAAATACCACTAAATGCATGTTAATATTTGTTCCAATGCTTGCATGGGATATGAATGATTTCTTTTAATAAAAAGAAAACGATCACAAAGAACTCTCAGCTGAGGAATATCAAATGGATGAGAAACTCTTAAATAAATGTTCAACATCCTTAGTTCAGGGAAATGCAAATCAAAGCAACCCTGAGATTCCACCTCACACCAGTGATAATGGCTAAGATAAAAATGTCAGGTGACAACAGAGGCTGGTGAGGATGTGGAGAAAGAGGAACACTCCTCCACTGTTGGTGGGATTGCAAACTGGTACAACCACTGTGGAAATCAGTCTGGAGGTTCCTCAGAAAATTGGACATTCCACTACCTGAGGACCCAGCTATACCTCTCTTGGGCATATACCCAAAAGTTTTTCTAATATACAACAAAGACACATGCTCCACTATGTTCATAGCAGCCTTCTTTATAATAGCCAGAAGCTGGAAAGAACCCAGATGCCCTTCAACAGAGGAAGGGATACAGAATATTTGGTACATCTGCACAATGGAGTACTACTCAGCTATCAAAAACAATGACTTCATGAAATTCATAGGCATAATGGATGGAACTAAAAAATATCATTCTGAGTGAGGTAACCCAATCACAGAAAAAACAAAACAAAACAAAACAAAACAACAACAACAAACAAACAAACAAACCATGGTATGCACTCACTAATAAGTAGATACTAGCCCAAAAGCTCAGATTATCTAAGGCACAATCCACAGACTACATGAATCTCAAGAAGAAGGACAACCAAAGTGCAGATGCTTTACTCCTTCTTAAAAGGGGGAACAAAAATATTCATAGGAGGGGTTATGGAGGCAAAGTTTGGAGCAGAGGCTGAAGGAATGGCTCATATATATATACAGCCACCAAAACTAGATAAGATTGATGAAGCTTAGAAATGCATGCTGACAGGAGCCTGATATAGCTGTCTCCTAAGAGGCACAGCCAGAGCATGTCAAATACAGAGCAAATACAGAGGCGAATGCTAGCAGCAAACCATTGAACTGAGAATGGGATCCCCATTGGAGGAATTAGAGAAAAGATTGAAAGAGCTGAAGAGTCTTATAACCCCACAAGAACAGCAATTCCAATCAATCAGAGCTCCCAGGGATTAAACCACTAGCCAAAGGCTATACATGGACTGACCCATGGCTCCAACTGCATATGTAGCAGAGGATGGCCTTGTTGGGCATCAATGGAAGGAGAAGCCCTTGGTCCTGCCAAGGCTGGACCCCCCCCCCAGTGTAGAGGAATGTCGAGACTGGGGGGGAAGGGAGGGTGACTGGGGAGGGGAACACCCATATAGAGGAAGGGAGGGGGATGGGATAGGGGGCTTATGTCTGGGAAACCGGGAATAACATTTAAAATGTAAGTTAAAAAAAATACCCAACCAAAAAATGATCAAGAATTTTTCCTTCAAGAGTACATCATATTTGTTGATAGAGTTCTATGGCTGTTTAAAATATTTGGATCAGATTTCTCTTCTACAGATAAAATTACAATACAATAACCACCTGCAATAGCATTGAAAACGCATGTAAAATTGCTGTGTATACGATAAATGTGCTGCCATAAAACACCTTCTCCAAACTAACAATGTAAAGAACTAAACACTGAAGTAAATGCAACACTTCCTGAAGCAAAACAGAACTGCTATCCTCTCACATTACAAATTCTGAACTGGGAACTGAAGGGATGCTGGCAGCAAAGAACAGACCTTGTGTGATCTGCACAATCATCTCTCAAAGGGAAGCCAGTCTTGGCAGGACCAAGGGCTTCCCCTTCCACTGGTGCTCTTACTAGGCTATTCATTGCTACCTATGAGGTTGGAGCCCAGGGTCAGTCCATGTATAGTCTTTGGATAGTGGCTTAGTCCTGGAAGCTCTGGTTGGTTGGCATTGTTGTTCATATGGGTTCTCAAGCCCCTTCAAGCTCTTTCAGTCCTTTCTAAGATTCCTTCAACAGGGGTCCCGTTCTCAGTTCAGTGGTTTGCTGCTGGCATTCGCCTATGCATTTGCTGTATTCTGGGTGTGTCTTTCAGGAGAGAGGTACATCCGGTTCCTGTCAGCCTGCACTTCTTTGCTTCATCCATCTTATCTAATTGGGTGGCTGTATATGTATGGGCCACATGTGGGGCAGGCTCTGAATGGGTTCCTTCTGTGTCTGTTTTAATCTTTGCCTCTATTCCCTGCCAAGGGTATTCTTGTTCCCCTTTTAAAGAAGGAGTGAAGCATTAGCATTTTGGTGATCCTTCTTGAGTTTCATGTGTTCTGTGCATCTAGGGTAATTCAAGCATTTGGGCTAATAGCCACTTATCAATGAGTGCATACCACATGTGTTTTTCTGTGATTGGATTACATCACTCAGGATGATATTTTCCAGTTCCATCCATTTGCCTATGAATTTCATAAAGTCATTGTTTTTGATAGCTGAGTAATATTCCATTGTGTAGATGTGCCACATTTTCTGTATCCCTTCCTCTTTTGAAGGGCATCTGGGTTCTTTCCAGCTTCTGGCTATTATAAATAAGGCTGCTATGAACATAGTGGAGCATGTGTCTTTGTTATATGTTGGGGCATCTTTTGGGTATATGCCCAAGAGAGGTATAGCTGGGTCCGCAGGTAGTGGAATGTCCAATTTTCTGAGGAACCTCCAGACTGATTTCCAGAATGGTTGTACCAGTCTGCAATTCACTGGGACTTTTTAATGAAGCTCTAATGACCCCTGGCTGGAAGGGGACCTGTTTCATAGAGAACACAATGTTTAGGTCTAATATGTTTATAAGCCCACTGGACACCTTTGAGATTGTCTAGCAATTGGTGATCCTCAAACTCAGGGATTACCTCTGCCCGTATGTTAAGAACAATGAGGTTATGAAAGGTATCTTGACCATGATTTTAAAAGGAATGAGTCCCATCTAGTAAGGGGGTTTCATACCTGGCAGAAAGCTAAGGGAAATAGAGTTACTCAGTCATTTCTAGTCTCTTAGGTCAATTTAGTTAAGGTTTCTTAGGGTTTTGTTCATTCTCTCTACCTATCTGGAACTCTGGCGTCTACATGCACAATATAGTTTTCAATCAATCCTCAGAATATTAGCCAGTTTCTGACGTATTTGGGATGCAGCAGGTGGTCTGTTGTCTGACCCCATCATCTCAGAAATCCCATCCCTTGGCAGTATGTTCTTTAAGATCTTCTTTGTTGTTGAGGATATAGTTTCATGTTTGGTGGGGAAAGCCTCAATCCAACCTGAAAAGGTATCTAGAAACACCAGTAAATATTTATATCTAAATATTTCTGGTTTTACCTCTGAGATTCTATCTCTTCGTAGACTCCACGCCTCCTGCCTCATTGGCAAGCGTTACAGTAATAGACAATCCCAGCTAGCTTTGAGTTGCCGTCTCTAGTCCTGATAGTAGCATGTCTTTTCAAACCCTGTGTTCTTCAGTCCAAATATGGGAAGAGTGGTAGATCTTCTTAAATATGCACAGTCCCATTTCTTCTGGCACAATGAGTTTGTAATCTGCTGTTCTCCACCATCTGTCATAATGTTGTGGAATGGCAAATTCCTAGCCCAGATTATCTCATCTTTTGAATGTGTAGGGTGGTCAGGGAGCATAGGATTCCCCAGATCCAGGGCAGTCAGGGGAAAGAGAAGTCCAAGCGTGATTGGCTGCTTGATCTGCTCTATTGTTGTCTTCCAAAACTGGGTCCTTCCCTTTCTGGTGTCCCAAGCAGTGGATGATGGCTAGCATTTTTAGGCCCTAATAAAACTCTAAATAGGGAGAAGGATTTTTTTTTAATAGTCTTTCTTTCTGCCATCAGAAGACCTCTCTCCCTATAAATAGGCCCATGGACACCAGCAGAAGCAAAGGCATTTTTTTTTCTTTTTCAAGCTCTAAAACATTGGTTAGAGCTATCATTTCAGCTTTCTGGACTGACATTCTTGCAGGAGTGGCACTGCCTGTGTGATCTTCCTGTTTGGGATCACCTCTGACCTAGCATACTTCTGAGAATCCTGAATGAAACTATTGCCATTGGTGAACCATGTTACATCTGTATCCATCAAAGGGGTATCCTGAAGATCTATCTGGTCTGATCCCATGTATGTGGGCCAAAATGACCAAGCAGTCCTACAGAAGCCCATCAAGATCTGGATCAGGAAGCAGGGCAGCTGGTGCCTGAAAGGGTATCCTGGGAGCATTTAAGAGGAGAGACTAGTAATGAGTCATTCTGACCATGGTGATGGTCAGGCTTTGGCTCAATGACAATTTGTCAGTATCCTTGACCAGGAAGTCCATGGCTACAATGATGTACAAACAATTGCCTCTAGCAACTGGGTCTAATTTTTTTTGACAGGTAGGTCACCAGCTGGTGCCAGGACTCAGAGACTGAGTCAATATCCCTTTCCCTATCTCAGATCTCTCCTCCATAATGAGACAGAAGGACTTAGTCGCTGCTGGCAACCACAAAATGGTATAGAAATTTTCTGACCTCGACCTTCTCTTAATATGAATCTCCCAGATGTAGGGAGGTCACCTGTGGTTGCTTGCAAAGGAGGGCTCTCTTAGAGGAGACTTAATAGTCTAAGTTTCTCAGAGCCGCAAGGCATTTTGTTTGTTTTTTGCTGATACCAAAAGGTCATTTATAAACTGTTCATGAGACTTTATTTTTAGGTTTTAGAAAGAGAATGTTGAGTTATATTAATTATAAGGAAGCTGGTGGGTTTCCCTCTATCTTTAGGCTTAGCCTGGGCATCTTTTTTTTTTTTTTTTTTAACTTGAATATTTCTTATATACATTTAGTGTTATTCCTTTCCGGTTTCGGGACAAACATCCCCTCCCCCTCCCCTTCCTTATGGGTGTTCCCTCCCACCCTCCCCCAACAATCACGTTCACTGGGGGTTCAGTCTTAGCAGGACCAGGGCTTCCCCCTTCCACTGGTGCTCTTACTAGGATATTCATTGCTACCTATGAGGTCAGAGTCCAGGGTCAGTCCATGGATAGTCTTTAGGTAGTGGCTTAGTCTGGGCATCTTTTAATGTCATGGTTTTCTTCCCTTCCCTTCCCTTCCCTTCCCTTCCCTTCCTCTTTCTTTCTTTCTTTCTTCCTTCCTTTCTTTCTTTCTTTCTTTCTTTCTTTCTTTCTTTCTTTCTTTCTTTCTTTCTGTCAGTGTATTCTTTAGCCCAGTAGCCCTCTTCTTTACAGTAAGTACATTAGTTATTTTCCAAACAGG
Source organism: Rattus rattus (assembly GCF_011064425.1). Classification (NCBI taxonomy): domain Eukaryota; kingdom Metazoa; phylum Chordata; class Mammalia; order Rodentia; family Muridae; genus Rattus; species Rattus rattus. The sequence continues at coordinate 129,985,123 of NC_046158.1, read as the reverse complement.
GGCATTTTTGATTTTCCCTTTTTCTCTAGAAGCCATTTGTTTCAGGTCTCCTGCACACATGGTTCACTGGGCTGGTGCCAAGGCCTGAGTAAATACATTGGTTTCTAGAAGACATTTGTTTTGAAAGATAAAAGTTTTAAAGTTGCCCCCCTAGACACAAAGTTTAGAGCAGAAGAAAAAAAAAAAACAGGTTAGGCCCCATAATTGTATGTTCCAAGAAGCCTCTCCTAGAGCTATAGAATGGGTAATTACATTGGCCGGCTCAACAGATTTCTCCCAGAAACTAGCTGACCATAAATCTTAGAGAACAATCTTGAGCAGGAAGCAACTTCTCCTAGGAACTAGCGGACCATGAAGTTAAACAATCTTGAGAAGCAGGAGACAACGTCTCCTAGGAAACAGAGTTTCTCCTAGGACGCCATCCCTGCCCCCTCGGGTTGTGGTTTCTCCCTTTAAATACCCTATCTCCCAGCCTCTCAGGGTCAGATTCCACTGCCCCTGCGTGGGATATGAGTCTCGACCCCAGTGCATTGGTTGCTATCGATAAACCTCATGTGATTACAACAAGGATGGTCTTGTGTGAGTTCTTGGGGGGTCACGTCATCCTGAGACTTGAGTGAGGGTCTCCCCGCTCCGGGGATCTTTCAGTTTCAGATGTCTCCTACAGTTCTCTGGTTCAACTACGGTTGCCAGCAGGATCTTTGCCAGATCTAGAGTCTGTTCCTCCTGCTCTTTTCAACCGTCTTTTCCCTATTTGCTTCTCTGCTTTCATCTGCTTCTCTTCTGCACTTAACAATTTTTTTCTCTGCCACTCAGTTTCTTATATTCTTTTTCTTAACCTTTCTTACCTCTGGCCCTTTTTTTTTTTTAAATATCTGGTGCTGCCTGGCTGATCAAAGCTAGTGCTACCCCACTGCTTTAATTTATTGTCTCTATGGCCCTCTCTGAGAAAGCTATGGGGCTCTCTTTATTTCACTGACTAATATGTTATTCATCTTTGGCCAAATTGTGGGACAATTGTCTTATACCTGCTTTGAGACCTGCCAACAGAGACTGGCAGGAAGGCTTAGAGTCTCTCTTTACCTTTGACGGTGTTGAAGTCCCAATCTGGGTTTAAGGGGAAGCCAGCCTCAATAGTGGTCTGGTTGTTGGTGATTCCCCCTGGGACCAAGAACCAGTTTCCTGGCCTTGTCTGGACTTTCTTTTTCTGTGGTGAAGAGAACCTGCAAAACTGCTGGCAGTCTTCCCAATTGTGTTGGTGGATGAAGAGGACTGTCTCTAAGAGATTAATTACCAAAAAAGGAGAGTTCTGAGTTTTCTAGCTATAAAAGTCACTAGTGGCAAAGGGTCAATGGTGATGAGGTTGGTTTCCTTGATCACCAACCAGCCCTGCTGCATGAAAGGGCTCAGAAGGCAGCCTCCGTGGCTTCCTGTCTGTCCCTAAAGCTGGTTACCCCTCCTCCTCCCGCCTTCTTCTGTGGAGTTGTTGTGGCAGAACTGACATTCTGCCTTGAGGGTTGAATAAGGTGGGACTGTCTGTTGTTTGGGGAGAAAAAGTTTTCCTAAAGGGGACAGAATCTTTTGGTCCCCTAGTTTTAACATGACTAAGAAACAATTCTAGTGGAGTTGAAGGTGTCTGTCCCATGTGAATAGATCTTTCAAGGTCACTTCAAACACACAGACTCAGACAGACATTACCGGTATCAAAAAATCCAGGTCAGATGCTAAAGGCCTTGGAATCACATGCCTTCTTACTAAAGCAAGGGGGTTTTATGGGTTTGGGGAATGGGGTGATGGTCTGTGAACTAGGAACTGTGATTATGCCCATATAAGGTTAAAAAAATGAGCCCTTTGGTGGGCACTCCTGGGTGAGTAATGGGAAGGCAGAGACAGGGGGAGATGAAGTGGTAGCCCAGGATATCCTCCTTGAAGGTGGGCTTGGGGAAAGAAAGACAAACAAGGTTTCTTAGCTTATGCACTGGATAAACAGTGTTTCCAAGCAAAAAAGAACACCGAAGTCCTTTGTAGTCCCGGCAATTGCATCATGATCTCAAGATGCTGGTGAAGAAGCAACAGCTTTGATATTTGCCCTGCTAGAATTTTGGACTTGCTGTGGCCTGATTCCTTGCTATGCTCTGATTCTTCTTTGTGTGATAGAAATGTTTTTCCCCCTATGGCATTTTATGAAGAATATAATGTAGATTATAGAATGTAAAACAATAGAATGTAACTACATTGTAATGAAAGACCCTCAGAGAGAATCTTCCTTCGCGAAGGAGATCCCCAAGCCCAATGACCAGGCCGAGACCACCGGATGCAATCAGCAAGAGGGTTTATTGTCTGGATACACAGGTACCTGCGGGGGTCTCAGTCAGCTCGGAAGGACTGGCGTGCCCAGCAAGACCGGGGACGGGTTTTTATACGGTTCTGGGGAGCAGAAGCAGGCATACAGAAGCAGATGCATGGTTACAGGGACTTGATTGGTGGATTTAAATGAGGTGCGGATGCATGGTTACGCAGCAAAAGAGTACGTGCAGGCTGGGGCGTCCAGAATGTCAGGGGCTAGGGGCTTATCCCTTCCTGCCAGATGGCCTATGAGTCAGCACTGATAACTCGGGCTGATTCCTGCATTCCTTTTTCCTTATCTTTATGGTCTGTTAGTCTTAACGTGCCTGGGCTCACCTGGGCCCGTTTTAGCTCTGAGTCTGTGAATCTTAAGACTTACTTTTTACTTTTATAGTTGTGGACCTTAAGCTCGTATAATTTTCCTTTTAAGGGGGGGGTCTTTCAGTAATTTTTGTATTGCTTGAGAGATTTTCTGGGGGATGTTATGAGAGAAAAAAATTTGTTAGAGCTTGGCTTTATTCAGTGTGTGTGTGTGTGTGTGTGTGTGTGTGTGTGCGTGTGTGTACGTGTATGTGTTTGTGTGTGTTTGTGTGTGTGTGTGTGTGTGTGTGTGTGATTTTTTTGTTGTCGTTGTTTTAGTTGTGCCCAAAGAACATTTTTCTGGCCCCAGAGAATGAAGTTTTTCTCCCTCAGAGAAAAGTCAGCTGAGTGATTAATCGATGATTCTATGCCTATTCTCATGTGTTGAAGCTGGCTTTTATAGTAGGAATTATTCCAATATTGACTAGTCAAGACTGTTTAGAAGAAGCCACCTAGCTAAAACCATTCTCTTGTACTTCTAACCAGACCAATCTCAAGCACTTGGAAGTTCCCTCTTCTGTAGAAGATTATCATGCTAGGAATGATGGCCCAAGGGCACAGGATTAAATATATACCAGTACTTAAAGATGCAATGTGTGTTATCCATTATAGTGCACTTAGTGAACTAAGTCAGCTGGGGTACTAGATGGGAACCTGCCTTAAATAGAGGAAATCAATATCCAATCCTATATCCACTACTTTTTTTTTTCCTTTTATCTTTTTTCTTTCTTCTTCATTTTAACTTTCAGGACTTTTTGAGTTGGGTCTTACTGTGGAAATGACTAGGTAGAAAAAGGTATTCTCAAAATCAAGGGTATTAGCTTACCTTTGCCTCCTACTTTCTAGTCCTCCTATTGATGCCAGACAATGCCATCCTCTGCTACATATGTAGGTAGAGCCATGGGTCCCTTCATGTGTAGTCTTTGGTTGGTGGTTTAGTTCCTGAGAGCTCTGGGAATGGGGATCTGGTTGGTTGACATTGTTGTTCTTCCTATGGGGTTGCAAACCCCTTCAGCTCCTTCAGTCCTTTCTCTAACCTCTCCACTGGGATCCTCGTACTCAGTCTGAAGGTTAGTTGCAAGCATCCTCATCTGTATCAGTAAGACTCTGGTAGAGCCTCTCAGGAGACATCCATATTAGGCTCCTGTCAGCAAGCACTTCTTTTTATTAGTTTGATTGTTTGTTTGATATATGTGAGTTCACCGTTGCTGCCTTCAGACACACCAGAAGAAGGCATCAGATACCCATTAAAGATGGTTGTGAACCATCATGTGGTTGCTGGGAACTGAATGCAATACCTCTGGAAGGGCCTTCAGTGTTCTTAAGCACTGAGCCATCTCTCCAGCCCTAGCAAGCACTTCTTGGTATCAGCAATAGTGACTGGGTTTGGTGGCTATATATGGGGTAGATCCCCAGGTGGGGCAGTCTCTGGATGACCTTTTCTTCAGTCCCTGCTCCACTCTTTGTTCCTGTATTTCCTCCTATGAGTATTTTGTTCTGCCTTCTAAGAAGGAATGAAGCTTCCACATTTTGGTCTTCCTTCTTGAACTTCATAAGATTTGTGAATTTTTTCTTAGTTATTCCGAGCCTTTGGGTTAATATTCACTTATCAGTGAGTGTATACCATGTGTGTTCTTTTGAATTTCATGTACTCATTGTTTTTACTAGCTGAGTAGTATTCCTTTTTCTTTTTTCTTTTTTTTTTTTTCGGAGCTGGGGACCGAACCCAGGGCCTTGTGCTTTCTAGGCAAGCGCTCTACCACTGAGCTAAATCCCCAACCCTGCTGAGTAGTATTCCATTGTGTAGATGTACCACGTTATCTGTATCCATTCCTCTGTTGAAAGAACACCTAATTTCTTTTCAGCTCATGGCTATTGTAAACAAGGCTGCTATGAACAAAGTGCAGCATGTTTCCTTGTTACATGATCTCAGTCCGGAGTTTGATTATTTCCTGCCATCCACTCCTTTTGGGTGTATTTGCTTCTTTTTGTTTTAGAGCTTTTAGGTGTGCTATCAAGCTGCTAGAGTATGCTCTCTCCAGTTTCTTTTTGGAGGCACTCAGAGCTATGAGTTTCCCTCTTAGCACTGCTTTCATTGTGCCCATAAGTTTGGGTATGTTGTGCCTTCATTTTCATTAAATTCTAAAAAGTCTTTAATTTCTTTCTTGACCAATTTATCATTGAATTGAGTGTTGCCATTCAGCTTCTATGTGTATGTGGGGTTTTTTTATTTTTGTTCTTAATGAAGACCAGCCTTAGTTCATGGTAATCTGATAGGATTCATGGGATTATTTCAATCTTCTTGTATTTGTTGAGGTTTGTTTTGTGACTGATTATATTGTCAGTTTTGGAGAAGGTACCATGAGGGGCTGTGAAGAAGGTACATTCTTTTGTTTTAGATTGAAATGTTCTTTAGATATCTCATAATCCATTTGGTTCATAACTTCTGTGAGTTTCACTGTGTCTCTGTTTAGTTTCTGTTTCCCTGATCTGTCCTTTGGAGAGAGTGGGTTGTTGAAACATTCCATTATTTTTTTGTGAGGTTCAGTGCATGCTTTAGTAACATTTCTTTTACAAATGTGGGTGTCCTTGCATTTGGGGCATAGATGATCAGAATTAAGAGTTCATCTTGGTAGACTTTTCCTTTGAGTGTGAAGTGTTCATCCTCATCTTTTTTGATAGTGTTTGGTTGGAAGTCAATTTTATTAGATATTAGAATTATTACTCCAGCTTTCTTCTTGGGACCATTCGCTTGAAAATTTTTTCCAGCCTTTCACTCTGATGTAGTATCTGGGATTTTTTTTTTTGTAAAAATAGTTTTATTCTCCTTCAAACATAAACCATCACTCTTGGGGAAAGGAAGAAGGAAGGTGGCAGGGTGGTCCTCTGCTCACTTGAATGGGATGGGGAGTGATTAAGAAGTCCCACCCCACTGCCTAGCTGAGATAAGATTACATCCCTAACACTGTGTGTAAATATCTCCTTATATTAAAACAATTTTTCAGGTTCTACTTCATTCTACCCCAAGCTGGGAAATCATTATCTTTGGTTTGTGACGTTACAGATCCCAGAGAAAGGGTGTGGGGGAGAGGCAGACATGAGACCACTGGAAAACAGGAAGGGTATAAGGCAATGAGTAACAGACCCCACATAGCGGAGGGGCCCCTGTAAAGCGGAGAGGCCTGTGCACATGCACTCCTATCCTCAATCCCTAATGCTCAGGAGTGGTGTGTCCTGTCAAAGGTTCTCTGTGAGGTCCTCGGGGATCTAAACTCAAACCCAGCTCACTTCACTGCCAAGCTTCGGGTGCCTTTCTAATAGGAGCCAGCCCCCACTGCTTCTGAGATGAGGCCTTTTTAAAAATCATGAGGGGCTGGGGATTTAGCTCTGCGGTAGAGCGCTTTACCTAGGAAGCGCAAAGGCCCTGGGTTGGTCCCCAGCTCCGAAAAAAAAAAGAACCAAAAAAAAAAAAAAATCATGGGCCCCCTCTCCAAATCTCTCTTACAGGGAGAGCAGAAGGGCCCTTCCTAGGAAGGGGGTGTTGGGATAAAACAGCGGCAATGGGGCCCCATCAGTCTCTGGCCAGGTGGTAGATGTGGTGCTGAGTTCTGGTGGAGACGTCAAAGACGTAGGCAGTACACAGCATCAGTTCCGGAGTGTCCCTGTTTGTCACGACCTGGAGGATGGTGAAGTTCTCCAGGATACTGTTCATCATGTAGCGTTCAGGCAGCAGATGGAGCTTGTGCAGGAAGTTAACCAGGTATTTACACATGGGAGAGCGCAGCAGGCGGTACACAAAGCACCTGCCCTCCATCTAGGCCCGCTCAGTCTCCACCTTCTCCACCACTTGCTTGCCAAAGGAGCAGACCTTGGAGGAGCAGGTAAGTGTCATGAGCTCCTGGCTCTCCTACTGACTGCTCACTCCATAGAAGCCACCAGCGCCTCCACTGCTCCCTGCCTCCTTGGCACTTGGGGCCCCAGTTCAGGTCTGCCCAGAGCTTGACCAGGAAAAATGCATGTGGTGGCCCCGGTCATACAGCTCCGGGAGACCGCCCTTTTTCTCAGGGAATTTGTCATAGATCTGCCGCACGTCCACACTCTCCAGGGGTGGGGCTCTAGGGCTGCTGACTGATGTGGACAAACAGCTGTCTCTGGAACGAGTCAACTGCATCTGGTGGCTCCACAAACGCTGAGAACTCTACCAGCTGCAGGTGCACAGTGCCCAGGGCCGGAACCTGCCAGACTGGGGGAGACGGAGCGGGTGGGGGCAGGGGTGAGAGGGCTGGGGGCAGCTTGTACCTTGGTAGGTCAGTGGCTGGGGGCGTCAGTGACATGGAAAATGGTGCTTGTGAGAAGGGCTTCATGTCTGGAACATTCCATGTTGGCCCAGAGCTCCCTGACCAGAACTGGAAAAGCTCGGTGGCCTGAAGTCCAGAAGGACCCAGCTTGGCCTGGAGGGAAGGTGCAGAGATGAGTTGTGCTGAAGACATGGTGGCCATGGTCTGGAAGGCCTTGTCCTTGGAGACTTGGTCCTTCAGTTTGGACTGAATTTCTCTCGATTTCCTTCGAGCCAAAACCTGGATGTGACTAGAGACCTGCTTTTGAGTTCTGGTCTTCCCTGTCCTCAGCTTGATGTAACGGGCAATGAGTTCGATCCAGTCATACATCTTGCCCTCATCTGACAAGATGATCTTGCGACGACCACAGGGAGGGTAGATTGTCAGGGCCTCCTGAAAACTGCTCGATGTCAGGGCTCCACACACCTTCTGCATGGGGGCTCCCGTCACCTCCAACACCCTCACTGCCTCCGGTGCCCTCCTCGCTGCCTTCCTTACTACCTGTCCAGCCCCCTGCCATCATTCAGGGGGGCCCCAGTTCGGGGATCCTCCATCTGGGCCTCCCGGCCTGGGCTGGAGAGCTGCGCCTTGTTTTGTTTTGTTTTGTTTTGTTTTGTTTTGTTTTGTTTTGTTTTTTACTGAGGTACATTTTCTGTATGCAAAATGCTGGGCCTGTTTCCATATCCAGTGTGTTAGTCTAAGTCTTTTTATTGAGGAATTGCGTGCATTGATGTTGAAAGATATTAGGGATCAATGATAGTGCTTCCTGTTATTTTTGTTGTTAGGGGTGGAATTATGTTTATGTGGTTATCTTCTTGTGAAAGAAGATTAACTTCTTGCTTTTTCTTGGGTGTAGCTTCCCTCCTTGTGTTGGAGTTTTCCATACATTATCCTTTGTAAGGCTGGATTTGTGGAAAGATATTTTTTAAATTTGATTTTGTCATGGAAAATCTTTCTTCCTCCGTCTATGGTAATTGATAATTTTGCTGAGTATACTAGCCTGTGCTGGCATTTGTGTTCTCTTAGGGTCTGTATGACATCTGCCCAGGATCTTCTGGCCTTCATAGTCTCTGGTGAGAGGTCTGGTGTAATTCTGATAGGTCTGCCTTTATATGTTACTTGAACTTTTTTCCTTACTGCTTGTAATTAATAGTTTTTCTTTGTTTTGTGCATTTGGTGTTTTGACTATTATATGATGGGAGGAATTTCTTTTCTGGTCCAATCTGTTTGGAGTTCTGTAGGCTCCTTATATGTTTGTGTTCATCTCTTTCTTTAGGTTAGGTGAGTTTTATTCTATAATTTTGTTGATAATGTGAACTGGCCCTTTGAGTTAGGAATGTTTACTCTCCTCTCTACTTATTATTCTTTGTCTTGGTCTTTTTTTCATCATGTACTGGATTTCCTGCATGTTTTGGGTTAGGAGCTTTTTACAGTTTGCATTTTCTTTGACTGTTATGTCAGTGTTTTCTATGGTGTCTTATGCATCTGAGATTCTCTCTTCTATATCTTGTATTCTGTTGGTGATGCTTGCATCTATGTCTCCTGATCTCTTTCTTACATTTTCTATCTCCAGAAGTGTTTTTCTATTTCCATTTTTATATCCTAGATTATTTTGTTTATGTTTTCCTGTATTTCTTTTAGGGATTTATGCATTTTCTCTTTAAGGGCTTCTACCTGTTTACCAGTGTTCTCCTGTATTTCTTTAAGGGAGTTATTTATGTCCTTATTAAAGTCCTCTATCATCATCATGTGATGTGATTTTATATCAGAATCTTGCTCTTCCGGTGTATTGGGCTATCCAGAGCCTGCAGTGGTAAGAGTACTGGGTTTTGATGATGCTAAGTCACCTTGTTTTTGCTGCTTATGTTCTTTCGATTGTCTCTTGGCATCTGGTTATCTCTGGTGTTAGCTGGTCTTGCTGTCTCTGACTGGATCTTATCTCTCCTCTGTGCCTATAAGCCTGGGTCTGTCAGTGTTCCTGAGATACAAGTCATCTCTGGGCAGAATTGGGGTGTGTTGAGCTCTGGGGGGCATAGGATGGGCTTTGGGAAGTTCATGTCCCTGGCTGTTAGGTGTTTTTTTGTGGCCCCAGTCAGATCCCACTTGAGTCAGGTATTGGGACAGTAGTGGTGGTCTCACCTGCGAGCTTAGGTGTGTCAGCACTTCTGGGGGACAAGCTATCTCTGGGCAGGGCATGATTAGGATGCAGAGAGTTGTGGCACAAGGTCAGCTCCCAATATCCATCATTTTCATATGTGATCATCTATCAGGTTAGAATATGCCATCCATTTCAGAATCATGAACACAGAGCCAGGCTGCTCACCCTGAGTTCAAGGACAGATTGATCTAAATATTCAATTCTACAGTAAGACACCTCAAAAACAAACATTAAAGATAAAAATAATCTTACTTTTTGTTTTAGACTCTGTCCTCTTGCTGTATAGAGGGCCCATGAACATATAAAATCTTATAAAAAAAGAATCACTATTTTATACTTTTTTGCAGTGTCAGAGTATTTGTCCATTATCATCATGTCAGGGAGCATTGCAACTTGCAAGCAGACATGGTGCTATAGAGTAAGAGACTTCTGATCTAGATCCATAGGCACTAGACAAACAGAGATACTTCATTTATGAAATCTCAAAGCCCATCGCCAGTGACATACATTCTCCAAGAAGGCCATACCTACTAATTCTTTCATATATTGCTACTACTTAAGCATTCAAATATATGAGCCTATGGGACCCATTCTTATTCAAACTACTATATTCCATTTCCTGGTCCCAGAGACTTGTAGCCATGTTATATGCAAAAATGCATTCAGTCCAACTTCCAAAGTCCCCATGGTCTATAACAATCTCAACATTGTTTAAATCTCTGACGTTCAAAATCTCTCCTGAGGTTAAGCACTATCTTTTATTAGTGACCCCTGTAAAATAAAAAATGTAAAAGCAGATCACATACATCCAACACACAATGGTACAGCATATATATATATATATGTATATATATATATATATATAATTTATATATACAAACAGAGATACTTTTGTATATATGTGCAAAATGGTGGTATGTGAGCATAGTCAGGAACCACTCCAAGACCTGAAATCAGCAGGGCAAACTCCAAACTTTGCATCTTCATGTCTGATGTCAAGGGCTCTTTAGATCTACAAATACTTTCAGCTTTCTTGTCTGCAATATACTTCTCTTCCTTGGGTGGATTCCATACTTAGTCTTTAGCTTTCCATGGCAGATATCATATGACTCTGGCATTTCCAACATCTGCAATCTCCCAGGCAATCCAGGCTTTACCTTCACAGCTTCATAAAAAAAGCCTCTCTTGGTCTCTATTCGGTGACATTCTTGATAAACAACTGATCTAACGACTTTAGTCACACTGGAAAAATTCCATACCCCTTTCTTGTATCCTTGATTCTAAAGTCAGATCCACATGGTCAAAGCTGCCAAGTTCTATTTTGTGCTGGGGTTACAACATGGCCACCCAGTTCAATAAAAGCTATACCAGATTTCTGTTTCCAATGGTTTCTTCCACTGCGTAAGCTTTTCTTTAATTCCTTTACACAAGTTGGAAAGACCTGTGTGGGGGTCTTTCCCCAAGATCACCACTCTCTTTATTCCATTTAGAATCAGGCTTTTCTTTCATCTGTTTATCAGCTTGAGAATAGTACTTAGCTCCATTATACTACCTGGTGCTCCTCTTCTCCTCAAACTGTACATGTCTTATTTTTCCAAACTTAGCTTGCTCCTTTTCATTGTAGTTCTCCACATATCTGACCATTAACAACCATACAACACAGTCAATTTCAATGGTGGAATTTGCTGGGATCCAGAGAACTTAGGTATTCCCGCTCCTCCAGCTCTGTCATCTGTAACACATAACTTCTCTTTTGGTCAACTACATTCCATGCCTGTGTCTTTCCTCAAAGAATGACCCATGGTCCACCTATCCTTGATCTCTGATCTCCTGTGTATGGTTTTCTATTTTACCTTATTAAAACTGTGTTAGAGTGGCCGGAAAGATTGCTTAGTGGTTAAGTACACTGCCTCCTCTTCCAGAGGATTCAGGATTGGTTCCCAGGACCCACATGGTATCTATAACTACAGGTCCATTTGAAGGATAAGGCAAAATGATTGGGTATAAACTAGTATCTGGCATCAATTTGCACTAGTGAGAGACTTCAATTACATTTGAAAATTAGTCATACAAAACTATACTTCTGTTCCCAAAGGGAATGTGAGGCACTTGTTTTAGTTACTCCCTCTTGACCACAAATAAATACCTGACAGCAGGGGATGTAAGAAATGAGAATTATTTTCTAGTTTATAACTCCAGGGTAAATACTTCATTATGGTGGGAAGACATGGAACAGAGTTGGGCATATAGCTCCAGAGTCGAGTCTAAGAACAATAATTATATAAAATAGAGATTATCAGCATCTATAAAAGTTTGAGAACTTTACCATAACTTATTTCCTCCAAGGAGGCCCCATTGCCTAAAGGTACTACAAACTGCAAAATAGCATCATCAGCTTGGGATCCACTACTTAACACATAAAACTTGAGAGGACATTTCACATTCAAAGTGTTGTAGAGTTAGTCCTAGAGAAGTAGTTTTCAACTTCCCTATTGCTTTGACAAGTTAATACAGTTTCTCTCGTGTTCTGAAGCCCCTCACTATAAAATTATTTTGTTGCTACTTCATGGCTGTAAGCTTTCTACTGTTATAAATTGTAATGTAAATATCTGATAAGCAGGATATTTGGTATACACACCCTTGTGAAATTGTCCTTTGAAACTCAAGAGGGTCCATGACCCACAGCTTGAGAAGCTATGTTAAGAAGCCTACTATGTGTTTTTATTGTCTTGTAACACAGATTAGATTGACTAAAACTCCAAGTGACCATCTAATATTCTAATAAATTCTTTTCCAATCTATAATAGCGGAACAAAGAATATTATGAATCAGGGTATTTAGTCTATATTACTGGAAACACTATGTAAGTGTGTTACATCAAAGTAAGCAAATCTCTGTTAGAAGCGTTAGATAGGAACTCAAATCAATGTTCGTCTATGTGGGGACCACATAGCATGACATGGATGACATCGGAGACCCTAAGAAGCAGGAAACATATCCCTCTAGGGCACCCACCATCAGGAATAAGGCCTGCCTCAGCAGGCCTGAGTTGCTCATCTGTAGAGAGGTTGTTCCCATTTCTCCTGACCTTAGCCCTGGACAATGGGTGCATAGATCTTATTTGCAAGTGACTGCTCTGGAGAGCAGTTGGCCTTGGTACACATAAATATTCTATTATATTTGATTTTCCTATTTCTTTCTCCTTTTGCTCTGGTGAATTCTGTGAAATTAGATGTTCCTAGATATAATGATTCTTAACAATCAAAAACTGGGGCATGTGAGAACAGACAGCACAGTCCTCATGGCCCAGGTGCATGCTGTGAAAGCGGTTCTGGGAATTAACCTAACAACCCCGGTGGCGCTCTCATTTTGGGAACAATGTAGTTACTGCACTAATGGTAGTGTCCTATTAACGTTCGACTTACAAACAATATTTGAAGAAATTGTGTTTAGATATAAATTAGAAAATGAAACAGAGTCATGTATGGGTATTCTTTAATTCAAGGTAGATGGTAGACTCTACCAAGAGGAAAGGACTCCTCCAAGAGGAAAGAAATATATATTTTTGAACCTGATATTCTTTTCTTTTTCCTTGATATTTTTTCTTGGATATTTTTTATTTACATTTCCAATGTTATTCTCTTTCCTGGTTTCCCATCCATAAGGCCCCTATACCATCCTCCCCACTTCTATAAGGGTGCTCCCCCTCCCCAAATACTGACCCTTCCTGCTTCCCCACCCTGACATTCCCCTACATTAGGAGGTCCAGCCTTGGCAGGACCAAGGGCTTCTCTTTCAATTGGTACCCAACAAGGCCATCCTCTGCTGCATATATAGCTGGAGCCATGGGTCTGGCCATGTGTACTCTCTGGGTAGTGAGTTAGTCCTGGGAGCTCTGGTTGGTTGACATTGTTGTTCTTATGGTGTTGCAAGTTTCTTCAGCTCCTTAAATCCTTTCTCTAACTCCTCCAATGGAGATCCCCTTCTCAGTTCAATGGTTTGCTGCTAACATTCACCTCTGTATTTGACATGCTTTGGCTGTGCCTCTCAGGAGACAGCTATATCTGACCCTGATGTTTTTATACCTAGAGAGGGAAGTTGGAGATACAGTCCTTCTGTATTATGACAGTGTTGTTTAAAATATTGGGACACTGAGAAAGGAAAAGGCTATTGAGGTTATAAAATGAGTTGTTCACATTTGAGAGTGCTCCCTAGTCTTCCTTGGAAATGCGTGCATAAACCATGTGCCTGGCTGGGGAAAAGGGAAGTTTGAATCTTTGCAGGTAACAATCTTAATTCTTAATTTTTTAATGGGATATGGTCATTCTTTTGACATTGACATATCTGGTAATGATTACACAATATCTATTTCCCCCTTTGAGTGAGACTAAAAGACTGTGATTAGTCAGAGGCAAAAGTGTAATCTCAAGCCCTAGACAGCCTGGCAGCTTGTACCTGCTAAAAGTTGTCAGTGTGTTATTTACATGCCTTCCAGATATCCCTGCTTCCAGTTGAGACCCTGATCCTGTGTTAAGGTTGCACCCTGGCAAGTCTATCTGTGGGTGCATGGATAAACTCTAAAACATGATGGTTATAAAGACTGGGACCACTATACATGTTACATGGCTCTCAGGAATGAATTACCCACAGCAACAGCACCGAGTTTACAATATCCTGTCCACCTTCTTTGGATAATTTGTAAATAGAAGTTCTTGCTACAAAACTATCTACACTGGTCATATTACAAACATTTGTCTTGTCTTTTAGAAAATGAGTCTAGGTCCCGACATCAGCAGAGGAATTCTGCTTGACCAGAGGGAACATTGGCCACTAGAACTTCAGGTAGGAAGGCTGCATGAGGAACCCCCACACTCTTTCAATGCCTCTTACCCTTAACTATCCATTTCTCCTCCTTACCTTGTCCCACCAGAGCAACCCTGCTCTACCAGAGGTCATGCCAACCAGAACTCCAGATATGTTGCCCACTTGGGAATTGCTCTCGTTCTTTTCATTTCCCCACAATACAAATTGAGGGGATTCTGGAAATGATAAATCTCCATAAGGAAATGAAAACTACAGACCCAGCTGCCACCAACATAATACAAGAGATGGAAGAGAGAAACTCATGTATGGATGATGCAAGGGGAGAAATAGATACATCAGTCAATGTAAATCTAAAAAATAAACAAAAAAATGTTTCTTTTTCAGACAGGGTTTCTTTGTGTAGCCCTGGCTGTCCTGGAATTCCCTCTGTATACCAGGCTGGCCTCCAACTCACAAAGATTCTCCTGCCTCTGCCCTATAAGTGCTGAGATTAAAGGCATGAGCCACCACCCCCAGGCTTTCACAAATTTCTTGAAGCACTATAACAAGTTAATTTCTGAGACTGTCAGTCTCATACTTCTTCTGAGTCATCAGGGTGAAGATGAAATGAACTGAGCTGGAGAGATGGCTCAGTGGTTAAGAACACTGACTACTCTTCCAGAGGTCCTGAGTTCAAATCCCAGCAACCACATGGTGGCTTCAACCATGTGTGGTAAGATCAGATGCCCTCTTCTGGTGTGTCTGAAGACAGTTACAGTGTACTTATATACAATAAATAAATCTTAAAAAAAAAAGATGAACTGAACTGAGAATCAGACTTTTTGCACCTTACTGCTATAAATGGCATGTATATGGAGCTAAATAGATGGCTCAGCTTCTAAGAACACTGGCTTTTCATCCTCAGTGCTTGGTTTTGATTTGCCCCCTCTATAAGGCAGCTCACAACTGTCTGTAACTCCAGTCCTGGAGAATCAGACACCCTTTTCTAACTACTGCTAGGAAGTTGGATGCAATTGGAATACACATTGGCAAAACATATGCATGGAAATTAAATTAATTTTAATGAAAAGTTATAAAATGTACACGAAGAAAGCCTGTCTTACAACATGGAGTCATATATATCACATATATATCTGTCTTTACACCACTTGCATACTGATGTCCAAAGAGGCCAAAAGAGTGCATCATATTTTCTCTACTTGGAATTGTGTTGGAAGCAATGCCCTTGAAACCCTCCATTATTGATGTTAATATTATAGTTAGAGTTAAGAATGACTGGGTTCATGGAAAATTCCCAGCCAGCTGCATAAGACTAGTACAAATCTGGTGGTCAGGATGAATAATGATTTGATAAAGTTCTAACCTTGCTGAGAAACACATCTGACAGCAAGATGCCCAATGTGCTGACTTGTCACCTTTCTAAAAAACCAACATCCTGTTGACATCAGCTGACCACACGAATACTGTGTCCTTGGCCTGAATAAATGTTTCACATTTCACACACCCCCCGTTACCCCTCTTATGGTATAAATTCAGCCTTGGGAAAAATATAATTGTTGCCTTGATCAGACCCTTGTCTTGGCATCTTTCTTCACATCTCTTGTCCCCCATTCTCTTCCAGGTACCCTCTGTACCCTCATTGACAAATGGCACCCAGAGTGCAGCTGTTTGGAGGTCTCCTGGAGGAGAGCGTCGTCCCCCATGAATAGACAGGCCTGTCTTCCTTCTTTGTTGGAGCCTTTGCTCCCCCCTAGGAGCTTTTGCTCCCCGGCTTCTGGCTACCATGGACCGCCCGACTTTGGTTCAGAAGCTTGGTGTATTTCTCCCCGGACAACGCAGATCTCAGTGGTGAGTGATGGGACAAGTATTCTACAGTCACCTTTTGTGACAAGACTCAGGGAGACATTCAAGATGTGAGTAATAGGGTTAAGAAAAAAAATTTAAAGAAATACTTAGACTTTGTAGGAAATATTTGACCATGATTCCCCCAGGAGGGAACAATTGATACAAAAATATAGTGCAGAATTAGTGATTGTTTCATGGGTCAGCTAACCCTGTTGCTGGATCTGCCCTCTGTAATGAATAAAAGTTGTGTGCTTTTTGGGTTTGAGGTTGCCTCTCCCTGCGTGGATGAGCAACCCCATGTACGTGGATTAAAAACCTTATACCCTCATGCTATTGCAGCGGTCACTTTGTCAATCTGTGCTCTGTGGGTTGCGCTCCTGAGGTAAGGCCACTATGGGGTCTTACAACATTTTGGTGCATCAGCCGGGAACTGTGCTTTCCCCAAACCACAATTGGCGAGGAGATTGGAGGTAAGCTCCAGCAAATCTGTGTTTTGTGTTCTGTGTTACTTTCTGTTTTGTCTCTGTGTCATATTGTCTCATCTTTGTTTCATGTTGTCTTGTGTTGTCTGCATCTGCTGTCTGAAGGGTACGAGTCCCTTCAGAGGGGGCTTCGAGTTCCCCGTGGAGAGGGGTTGGATTCCCCTCGGTGGTTGCTGTGGGTCCCGTGAAGGGCTTACGGCTGTGACAGGAGGATGTGCTAGTTGTCACAGGCCACAGTCTCTAGAGGATGTTCTAGGAGGAGAAAGGAATCTAGAATCCCGTTGGGAGGTGGGATCAGACAGTCCGCCTCATCCCAGAAGCAGCTAAGGTTAAGTTGCAGTTTGGGCCAGGTCCTGAAAGGTATCAGGCATCTGTTAGGATGCCTTGTCTTGGTCTGGTTTGTATAATTTGTTTTCTGTTGTATTGTCATGTATGTTTCTTTTGTTTCATTTTTGGACTTGGACTGATGACTGTGTTTGAAATCATGGAACTGTTTGTCTTGTCCATCAAAGAGTTTTCCTTGGTCCTCTTGGTGCTTAACTTGGAAATAATTTGCTTGAGAGAAATTGCTTTCTGCCAGGGAGTTTTGTCTTTGTCTCTTGAGCCTCCTCTCCAAGGAGAGATGCCCCTCCCTTTGATCCCCTTGACCAGGTTAGCTGCTTTAACAGTTCATCACACATGGACTCCATGAGTGACCCTGCCTGAAGCAGGCATTAACAAGAACCTGACAGCTTTGCCTTGGATCCTGAAGAAAGGATCTCCCTGTTGCTTAGACATTCATAGTTTCTAAGGAAGGAACAGCACAGAGTGAGGAAGTGTGGGGCTAAGGGTGGCAGGCGAGTGGGCCTGCTAGCAAGCAAGCTGCAGGCTATGCGTGGGCAGTGGCGCAGCTCAGGCCAAGTTGGGTTAGAGGAGTTTCAAGGTGATGAGTCTGGCCAGGGCTGATGCTTTGACAGCCAAAAGATAGTGGGGAGTTAGTGATTATTTTAAAGACTATTATGAGACTTTTGGCCCTTAAAAAAATTCCAGTTGCTGTCTTCAGTTACTGGTATCTTATTAATGATATCCTTAGGACTATCCCTGCAGCAGCCAGTTCCTGCCCCTGTGGTCAAAATGCCCCAGGTTACGGGGCAGAGGAGCCCCTAAGGTAGTTTCAGAAAGAGTCTGCAGCAGACTGAGAGGAACTTTGTTTTGCCAGACAGAATTCGGAACAGGCTTTTGCTGTGTTTACTCTAGGATGATAACAGGAGAACGTCTTGGCAGGGGCTCTTCAGCTTACTCCAACTGGAGGCTGTGGCCAAGGTCAGGATCAATGTTTCTTTTCCATGGACCTCTAACCCAGTGAGACAACTTGGTGAAGGGCTGGGGACTGCTACTGAAGTCCTGGAATTTAGAGGCACGGGGAAGGCTATACTTCTATTAAAGATCAATAATCCAGTGTTAGCAAACTCTTTATTGGATGTAAGAGACAGGAAGCCCGCCTCAACTGTGACTCCTGCCTCAGGAATGGTAGCAGAAAGAGTGCTCATAGCCAGTTATCTCTGACTATAGCTTACTCTCTGATATCCGAGGCTTCAATCGGATCACACACCCCTGGGCAAGCCTCCTTCGATATTCAGATGCTATTTTCTCCTGGTCTTTTAGCTCAAGGTATCCAGGCGTGTCTGACAGCCTGGAAGAAACTTCCCCCCTAAATCTGACGAGTCATACAATTCTTTTTTCAGCCACTTGGCATCTAGCACCCAGGTCCTAACCATCTCTCCATCCTTTTGTTATTAGTTCTTACTGGAAACCCAGTGACATTTGGAGGCTGAGTCTCTTGAGAGGCAGAGCCACCGAGTTGACACTGAAGGGAGGTACCCCTTAAGGGAGAATCTAAGTCCAGAGAGACAGCCCGTAACAGACTCCAGCTGCCCCTCTGCTCACCTTTCTGTTTCACAGGCACAAAGCTTGCTCTCATTTTTGCACTGGCCTTTTCGTCCCAAGAAAGCTTCCTGGTTTAGCTGTGTGACTGAATGATACTTGTCACCTGATCTGGTTGTTCTGCCAGCTCTCACTGGGCCATCCTCTAGCTTTCTTGCCTGGCCCCTTTCCCCTGTTCTTACAAATTTTATCACCTAATACACTGTGTTGTTTGACTTATAATATCTCCCGTCCTACTAATATGCATGTCCCAGATTCCTATTGTGAAGGTTCTAATTCTAAAACAAGGGGATGGTGCATCTCCCTAAATATTAAATTAACCTCCACTGGTTGAAACCAGGATTGGACATGTGGATATACTCGGGATCTTAGAATGTTTCAATCTGGTGCCAATACAGGGATTTTTATTTACCATAAAATTGTTAAAAGAGCCTGTACATTCCTACTCCCCGGCTTCTGGGCACTCATCCCAAAAAGGAGCCCATGGAGGTGCTGAACACAGAGCAGGGTGCACACGACTTCATCTACAGCCTGCACTCCACCAAGAGGAGCTGCTTGCTCAAAGAACTGCACCACATTGAAGTCCATTGCCATCGCACAAGAAGAACTGGAAGCTCTGCCACCCACTCCAGGACGCTGAGATATGTATTCTTCCACAATGTGATACCTTTCGTAGGGTTTGGCTTTTTGGATAACTCAATTATGATTGCTGCAGGAACCCAAATTGAATTGTCTATTGGAATTATTTTGGGAATATCAACAATGGCAGTCAACATGTTATCTTTCTTTTTCTATGTATCAACATATTATTTAACTTTCAGTCATTGATACTGTACTGTACTGAGTTGGGGTTTGCTTATTTCTTACATAACATGCACAGGATACATATTTATGTCTTTATTTTTTCCTGATGGTTATAATTCAATGCTGAGGTTTCTCCAAATTATTTAAGATGTTAATATCAGTTAAAGTTGTAATTCTCTGCCTGGTAGCATCCCTTCTGTGATATTTCATGGTAATCATTTATAATCATATAAGTTCATTCAATTTTTAAACTTCCACATCTATCCAAAATGGAGCAATGTTTTAAGTGTATCTGACTTTTTAAATTTTGACCCACACTGTCTTTAAGAGTCAGTGGTTAATTAGAAAGAACAATTGTCTGGCCCCCCTTTTACATAAACCATACATGCTAACAAGGGTACTTATTTCTGATTCCCTTTAATTTCCCAACTTTGAGCAATCACAGTGACTTCTGGTTTGTGAGAGAAAGGCAGTGCTTGGCTACTTCCTGTGTCTTAGAATATTGTTAAAGAAAGCATGAAACACGTCAGAAAAGACTTAGAAAAGAGAAAATGAAGAGGAAAAAGCTGAGAGCCGATATCAAAATTGGTTCTTCACCTCTCCTTGGTTGTCCACCCTACTTCCCTCCCTGTTGGGCTCCCTAGTAGGCCTTCTTTTGCTTATATCTTTTGGTCCTTGGACATTTAATCATTTAACCAGCTTTATTAAACAATAGGTAGATAATGTAGCAGCAAAACCTATTCAGGTATATTATCATAGGCTAGCTATGGAGGATGCCTTTAATGAGGGCCAAGCTCACCTACACATCTCCTCTCAGCCCAGGCAAGGACATTTTTGTCCTTCAGTCAAACGAGGTCAACATTCTTCTCTGCCTGCTGTCCTGATACCTTTGCTGAAATATCAACGAATTGTCACCGCTGCATGCTGAGCTGCACAGTCAACGACAGGTATGAGAGTGATATATTTACAAATAAAGGGCCTAAGACATGAGGGCTGCCATTAGCTGCTGCCTTATCCCATGATGGACCCTGGCCACAAGATTCTTTTGGCCATGTGACAAATATCACTCCAACCTAAGACAGACACAGTTCCCGAGGGGCTCCAGGACAGCATGGCCATTTGGTCACCTTTTCATTTGATTATAAAGAAGGGGGAGATGTTGGGAGCAATGCCCTTGAAACCCTCCATTATTGATGTTATTATTATGGTTAGAGTTAAGTATGACTGGGTTCATGGAAAATCCCCAGCCAGCTGCAGAAGACTTATACAAATCTGGTGGTCAGGATGAATAATGATATGATAAAGCTCTGACCTTGCTGAGAAATACATCTGACGTCAAGATGCCCAATGTGATGACCTGTAACCTTTCTGAGAAACCAACATCCTGTTGACATCAGCTGACCACATGAATACTGTGTCCTTGGCCTGAATAAATGTTTCACATTTCACCCCCTCCCTCTGTTACCCCTCTTATGGTATAAATTCAGCCTTGGGAAAAAATATAATTGCTGCCTTGATCAGACCCTTGTCTTGGCATCCTTCTTCACATCTCTTGTCCCCCATTCTCTTCCAGGTACCCTCTGCACCCTCATTGACAGAATTGCATAAATTTCTGAGCCATTGGGTGTACGTGCTAGGAACCAAACTTTGATAGGCAACAAGGATAGTATTACATTCCCACCTGTCTTACTCACAAATATGTCAGCATAATAATGCAGAAGAGAAGACTGCCCCATTATTCCTGTCTTCTATCACCTGAAGGTGATGAAAGCCTTTGCTCCATGGCATTGATTCAATGGACCTCTAGCCCTATTGAATGGACTCCCCACATTGCTTATTGTCATTGCCATCACACGTCTCTTTATATGACTAGAGACAACATAGGTTTAATAACAAGAGATGTAGGTGGACTAATCATATTGGGTAAGGTTCTGTAATTTGTGATATGTATTTTGGGGGTGGAGTTAAAGACAGGTTTTCTCTACATACATATGACTGTCCTGGCACTCAGTATCTGGACCATGTTGGCCTCAAACTCGGAGAGATCCACCTGACTGAGCTGAGGTTACCAGCTTACACCACTGTGCCCTGCTGAGGTGTGTTTTTGAAATGACATACTTCTGAATCAAAAAATGAAGATAATTTAAGCAGGAACAGTCTTTGTTTTGATGAACAGTAACTCTTTCCAATATTCTACAATGTATTTAATTTCAACTGGCAAATCATTTCATAAGGTCTCAATGTCTTAATTATTTTCTTTGCCTTGTTAATTTTAGCTTTTTTTCTTTTATTGCATATTTTCTTTATTTACATTTCAAGTGTTATCCCCTTTCCCAGTTTCCCCTCTGGAAACCTCCATCCCCTCCCCTCCCCCTGCTTCTATGAGGGTGCCCCTCCACCCACCCACTCCTTCCTATCTCTCCACCCTGGCATTCCCCTCCACTGGGGCATCAAGCCTTCATAGGAACAAGGGCCTCTCCTTCTATTGATACTCAATGAGGGAATCCTCTACAAATGTAACTGAAGACATGAGCGACTCCGTGTGTATTCTTTGGTTGGTTGTTTACTCCCTAGAAACTCTGGGGTGCCTGGCTGGTTGATATTGCTGTTTTACCTGTGGGGTTGCAAGCCCCTTCAGCTCCTTCAGTGCTTTCTCTAACTCCTCCACTGGGGATTCTGTTCACAGTCCAATGGTGGCTGCGAGCATCCACCGCTATATTTGTCAGGCTCTGCCAGAGCCTCTCAGGAGATAGCTATATCAGGCTCCTGATAGCATGCATTTCTTGGCATCTACAATAGTGTCTGGGTTTGGTGACTATATATGTGATGAATGCCCATGTGGGGCAGTCTCTGGATGGCCCATCTTCAGTCTTTGCTCCATATTTTGTCTTTGTACTTCCTCACATGAGTATTTTGTTTCCCCTTCTAAGAAGGACTGAAGTATCCACACTTGGTCTTTCTTCTTGAACTTCATGTGGTCTGTAAATTGTATTTGAGCTTTTGGGCTAATATCCACCTATCAAAGAGTGCATGCCATGTGTGTTCTTTTTTGATTGGGTTACCTCACTCAGGATGAAGCAAATTTGTAAGTAATTTTAGCTTTTTAAAATGTTATACGTGGGGTCTGGGGAGATGGCTCAGTGGTTAGATGGTTAGGAGCACTGACTTCCAGAGGTTCTGAGTTCAAATCCCTGCAACCACATGGTGGCTCACATCCATCTGTAATGAGTTCTGTAATCAGATAGCTACAGTGTATTTATATATAATAAATAAATAAATCTTTAAAAAATGTTTTGTGTGTATAGTCTTGTGCCACAGTGTGTATCTCTCACTCAGAGGGCAACTTACCGGTGTGAATTATTACTTCCTCTATGTGAGTTCTAGAGATCAAAACCAAATAGCGAAGTTTGTCAGAAAGTGACCCCATTGGCCCTTTTTTTTCTGGCTAAAAACTTTGTGTGTGTGTGTGTGTGTGTGTGTGTGTGTGTGTGTGTGTGTGTGTGTGCGCGTGCTCGCATGTGCGTGCTATAATCCAGGTGTTGAAGAAACAGAAAATGTAGTAGTCATGTGGATCCCCTAGACATTGAACTAGGGTCATCAGGCTTAAGCAGCAATTGACTTTAACCAGTGAGACAGAGTTCTCTGGCATCATTTGTGTGTCTGAGAAAGTGTTCTGAACAAATGTTTAGCCCTCAGAATAAACTGAGACAATCCAAAAATAACAACAACAACAAGAGTAGCAGCAGCAGCAACAACAACAACAAAATAAATGGGAACAGGGCGTGGTAGTATATTTCTTTTTCCCAGCATTCAAGAGGCAGAGTTAGGTGGATCATTGTGAGTTTGAGGTTGGCCAGGTCTCAAAAAGAGATGCAGGACAGCCAGGGATACCTACAAAAACACTGTCTCAAAAATCTCAAAAATGTGTGTGCAGGTGCAGTATAAATATCATGTTCATTTGCAAAAATCTTTTTTATTAAACTTTTCCAGTGTTCCTTCTATCCTTAAATGACAATATGCTTGACAAGATAACTATGTAAGTAGGAGAGAATATTTTACTGAATCAATGTTTCTACAAATCTTATGTGATTGCACTTGAGGTGCCTCATTAGGAAGATAAAGGACTGTGGTATGCAATGCTGTTAACCTGACTTTATCCACCATATAGTGAAGACCAACATGTCCTCACAAAGTTTTCTTCTATGCCACACATATCTGTCATGGAATACAAACCCATGATCACACTACACCACACACACACACACACACACACACACACACACACACACACACACACCAACATTATGGTTATTTTAAAATAAATCACTTGGCACTTACATTATCTCTCATGTCTAGGCAATTCCCTTAGGATTCAACTCTTCAAGACGGAGGGCTAAGGGCATAAGTAATTGGAACATGAAGAAGCAGCATCAAATAACACACACATACCTGTAGCACACCCATCTGTGTTATGAGATGTACAGTGGATTGCTAGATATCTTACTTTTACATATCTACTAGGTAGATGAAAATGATTTTTTCTATCCACACACGAGGTATTCAATGTATGTGACATCATGTTCTAGGAAGCATTTCAACATTAACATTTTTAAATATGGTGGGTCTCTTGTGTGTAGACATCCAGTTTTCCCAGGATCATTTGTTAAAGACCCTTTTCTTCTCCAGTTCATATTTTTGGCATCTTGATCAGGTGTTAAATAGCTGAGGTTACCTGTACACGTATCTGTGTGTTCAACTTACCTCCACTGGATTTCGTGTCTGTTGTTGTGCCAGTGCAACTTTGTTTTTATCTCTGTAATATATGTGGAGCTATAGAACATTAACCTCTCCAGAACTGTTCGTTTGATTCAGGATTGTTTGCTTCTCTGGGTCTTTTTTGGTTCCACATACGTTTTAGGATAGAATCTTCTATTTCTGAATGATGTGCGACTCATTAGGGTTACACTAAATAGCTTTATGCAAAATGATTACTTTCATATTACTGAATCCACCAATTAGTGAGCATCAGATGCTCTATCATTGTAGACGTCTTTCACTTCCTTGGTGAGGTTTAAGTATTTAATTTTCTATGACAGCATTGCAAATGGTATTGTGTTCATCATGTAGTTGTGTATTTGTTGCTTGTGCATAGAAAAGCTGTAGGTTTGTTCAGTCCATTGACTAGAATATTTATCACAAAGCCTTGTTGGATGTTGTCAAAGGCTTTTCATTCCTCTATTGAGATGATAATGTGATTTTTGTCTTTTATTACATTTATTGGCTTGATTAAATGAAGCATCCCTGAATTTCAGTGATAGAATCTACTTAATGTCTATTTGGTCATGGTAGATAGGCTTTGTGATGCATGGCTGTATACTGTCTGAATGGATATTGTTGAGGAATTGGTGGATAGGGGTTGGCAGAAAGAAAGGTAATAGTGGAAGCAGCATACTTCGATTTTAATTTTAAATACATGCCATTACAAGCAAAGACAAAATAACACCCTTGTATGGTAAGGACAACATAAAAATATGTCATCCATCAGAATAAAGTTGGAATTGTCTGAAAGATGTGGTGACTCTGTACCAAATGTAAAGCATACAAATCTCTATAAAAAGAAAAATCATGAATCTTTCATTAGGAGTATGAAGGCCTATGACAATTTCCAACATATGTGGATGACAAAACTCCTGGAAGTACAGCAGTTGAGGGAGCATAGCACATCATGATGAGGGCTATATGATCATACAAGGTTTGTATCCCACTGTACATGCACTATGACTGCTAGAATTACAGGTGTCAGTCAGCCAGTGTGCCTGCACCCCGAGTGCTTGCTTTCAGCAATGAGTGACTATAGTACATCTGTCTGAATGTTTGCTTATAAGTATGAACTTCTCACAGTACCTGCACAGTCAATGCTCGGATACTGGTTTAAATCTCACATAGTACATTCTCAGGCAGTGCTGTGGTTATGCAGAATCCTCCTACAGAAATCCTCCAAGCAATTCCATTAAAATCAGCAATGAGACATGGTCATCCACTATCCACTCTGTTTTCTAATTTATTGGTTACAGCACTCACTAAAACAATAAGGCAAGGCAATAAAATTAAAACAAGTCAACTAGGAAAAACACATTCAGTTTTATGTTGCCTGTTGTAGGTGTTGGGAACTAAACTCAGGTCCTCTAAAAGGACACTGTGTCCTCTTACTCAGAATGCCACGTCCCCAGCTTCATTACTGTCTTTCTTATGCAGCTCTGAACAACTTGCCAAGGTGTCACAGAACAGGATCAGCTGAGTCCTCACACATCAGGCATCAATCATCAATCAAGTAATCCTCCACAGATTAGGCTAAGGACCTCTGTATTTCATTTTTTCAACTGAGGTTCTCTTTTCCAGAAGATTCTAGCTCATATCAAGTTTACAAAAAAAAAATAAAATAAAATAAAATAAAAACCAAACTACAGGCCACAATCCACATATGTACATAGCTGTTAGGTAATGCTATTTAAACTGGAATTTTATTTTGGTTTTCATTTTATTATTTCCTGTTTTGTTTTGCTTTGTTTCTTTTCTAGGCAGGGTTTCTTTATGAAACTGAGCCCTGGTTTTCCTGGACATGCCTTGAAGGCGAGAATGCTCTCAAACTCACCGAAATCCTCCTGCCTCTGTGTCGTGAGTACTAGGATTAAAGGCATGTGCTGCCATGCCGAGCTCCTGGCATTTTATTTTGAATGCATTATGTTGATCAAATCTCACTACATATATGCTGAAATTTTGTTCAAATGTATTGGAAATGAATTCTTTCCCAAAAGTAGTCTTAAAACAAAAACAATTAAGATTTTTCAGTAAAAGTGAATCAGATTTGCAGACGAATTTGTATGATTGTCAAAATACTTAAGTTGCTTCCTTTTCACATCAGAATTAGTAAAGATGCAGTAACCACATGTACAACCTCCCACAACGCATGTAAGGTTGCACTGTATATGAAAAATTCAGGTGTTATAATAAGTCTTTTAGAAAGCTAACTATGTAAATACATCAATAAACACATACATACAACGTTGACTGCAGCAAGGCAGAAATAACATCCTCTCACTTATGAATTCTGGACTGAGAACATTTTTTAACTGATCATGACCTGCATGATCAGATGAGGCAAAAGTGAGACTGTCAGTATTCGGGGATATGATATAATTAGGAAAGGTTGCTCCAAATGAACTGGCAGCAGTGCTTAACAAGTGCTAGAGATTCCAGGGAATACAATGTGTGAACGGGATTCCAAAAAGGACATGTGGCAGACTTCACAGAATTGTAAGAGATACTAAATAACCCTAGGGGCTTTTGCCAGCCTTACACCCACTGCCTCAGGTCAAGAATAGGCCAAGTACCAGCTTCCCACCTTGGGTCAAGGCTAGGCCAAGTTCCATTCTCCACCAACAGTTCTTGGGAGGAACAGGGACATTCTTGAAAACCTGCAGAATATGCTGACTGATAATAAAGTTCATATTTTACATTCCTCCTTTTAGGAATGTCCTCCCTGTTGGTGTTAATGACTCCATGATAATCGGAGATAACACAAGTACAGGAGGCAGAGGTGTGACTAATATCTCAGCAAAATGGTAAATGCTAGGATCTTCAGGACAGCCCTTAAGGCTGTGGAAAAGGCCTCTAAAACCATACACAATTCAAAAATACACAATTTCTCAAAAAATAAGGATAGAATATGAATTATGAGGAGCTTCAAAAATCTAAAGGAACAAGAGTAGGTACGCTGTAAGCCAACTTTTCAGAATGATACTAAGGAAGGAGATAGGAAATAAACAGATTAGAAAGTGGTAATCACAGGAGGTATCACCCAACTAAGTTATTTTGTTTATGCTTCCAAAGGCAGAGGAATTCCTGAGTTCAGGATCAGCCTGGGACAGAGCAAGGTTAGGCCCAGGTATGGTAGAAATGCTAATTTCAGGACTAGGTCTCACCCAGCTAGTTTAACATCTGTGCTTAACGGAGGCAAGCAGATCTCTGAATGCTTTTGTAAAGAAAATGTGTGCTTGCGTCTCTTAAGAATTAAGGGCCTAGGGTCCTGGATGCTGATTCTGATAAGATAATCAAAAGGAAACGTGGAGTAAATAACTGAATTGATATGTAAAATAAAAGACTGGGCTTCTGATCTACAGGAGATGAGAATTTTTTAGAATACCTAGAGAGAATTTCTTGGAGAAGGGTCTTTAGCAGAACATAGAGAGAGCTGTCTGGAGATCTGCAGAGAAAGCAGAACAGAGAGAAAGTAGGCTGGAAAGCCGTCTCCAGCAGAACATAGGCCTCCAGGTTGGACCTAAGATTTGACTGCCAGTCCTTTGTTTTTGCTGCACTGGGGAAAAATTCCTGAACAAAACACCAATGGCTTATGTTCTAGGATCAAAATCGACAAATGGGATCTCATAAAATTGCAAAGCTTCTGTAAGGCAAAGGACACTGTCATTAGGATAAAACGGCAACCAACAGATTGGGAAAAGATCTTTACCAATCTTACATCCATTAGAGGGCTAATATTCAATATATACCAAGAACTCAAGAAGTTAGACTCCAGAGGGCCAAATAACCCAGCCTGATATAGCTGTCTTCTGAGAGGCTCTACCAGAGCATGACAAATACAGATTCGAGTGCTAACAGAAAACCATTGAACTGAGAATAAGGTCCCCATTGGAGGAGTTAGAGAAAGGATTGAAGGAGCTGAAGGGGTTTGCAACCCCATAAGAACCTCAATGCCAACCAACCAGAGCTCCCAGGGACTAAACCACTACCCAAAGAGTAAATATGGACAGACCCATGGCTCTAGCTGCATATGTAGCAAAGGATGGCCTAGTTGGGCACCAATGGAAGGAGAAGCCCTTTGTCCTACCAAGGCTAGACCTCCCCCTTCCCCCGGTGTAGGGTAACGTCAGGGTAGGAAGGGGAAGGGGAACATCCTCATAGACGAAGTGGGAAGGGAGATGGGCTAGGGGCTTATGGAGAGGAAACCGGGAAATGTAAAGAACAACAACAACAAAATCCAATAAAAAAAAAATCCTAACGGGGGAATATCTGTCGTGCTAGGAATGGTGGCACAAAGTGCAGGATTAAATATATACTGCTCTTTATTACAGATTTAGTGTGTAGTGTATATTACAGTTTACTTGGTGAATCAAGGTCAACTGGGATTCTAAATGAGATCTTGTCTCAAAGATAACGAATCAAAATTAGATATATTAAGATCCAGCTGACATTTTCTTCTTCTCATTCCTAATTAATCCTAAAGATAAAATTTGATTAATTTCCATATTGATAACTATGGTGTTTCCCCTAATATTCCAAGTTGAAGGTCACTTTGTTTTTCGATTTGTTTTTCCTCTATAATCTTGAGATTTACACAGTATAAATTGTTTCTATTGTTCATTGTATGATTTTAGAACTGGCAGATGTTTAATTAAATTTATAGCTGCAAAGCAATTCCAGTTTAGTAATCACTTACTATGTATCTTAGCCTCCAGTTTGAATATAAAAAGTTCCTCTTTATTTACTCAGGATTTTTTCTCAGTCCTAATTCAGAGGAGCCTGCAATATTGGCCTAGAATAAAAATAAAATTTTACTTCACATCATTTTAGATGTTCCCTGGTTCTTGCCAGAACAACCATATCCAACCTTTTTGGAAAAAAAAAGTCTCATTGATAATTGAGATGGGTTATGTTATACAAGTGACTATGTAGAACATCGTGGCCTCAAATTCATGGGTAGGAATTTGCCTCTGAAGTGCTGGGACTGATAGCACATGCTATCAGGCTTTGTAATATTCATTTTGCACATGATCTTAGCCAAAAGGCCGAGAAGCGATGCAATATTCATTTTGAAAATGATTGTATGACACAGGTCCTAAACACTTGAAATGACTTTAAGAGTTATTGAATTGTTCCAATTCTCCAGTGCGCCCTTTATCTATGTTAATCATTTTGTTTTTTCTTTTCATGTGTGTGTGTGTGTGTGTGTGTGTGTGTCTGTGTCTGTGTCTGTGTGTTTGTGTGTGGTTTTGAGGGATTTTCTATCCTAAGTTTTCTATTCCTTTTAATATTTGCTCTCCAAGGCATTCTAAGTCACTCTAGGGTCTAACTTCTGTTGAGGGGAATCCCTGCAGCTATCAGATAGGAAAGCAAACCATGGTAAGAGATGAGAATGGAAACCTGGTGTGGATGGCCTTCGTCAACTAGACCTGACCTGGGGGAATCTAATACCAGGGGAATCTTTGCCAGCATCTTTAGAACACAGGACAATTTAGGAAAGATTTAAAGGCAGCAATCAGTCTAATCATTCTACTTCCAGGTATACAATGAATCTGAAGGTGTGACTATATAGAAACCATGACAAGGAACATGTGGCCAAGGGAATGGTTTCTATAGCTAAAAGACCTAGAATTTATTGTGTCCTTTGACTAATAGCATAAAGGTCACCTAACCATGAAACACTGTGACATCTCCCCTAATGATGGGTAGGAGTCTGAGGAAGCAAGAGTCTGGGATAATCATTCTGGGTAATTTGGGTCAGTTAGGTCTATCTCTATAGCAAAAGAAGGTGAGGTCAGCCTCCAAGGATCGCAAAGGGTCCCAGTTCTTTGATAAAAGCCACTGTCAGTCTTTTACATTGAAAGTAGGTATTTTATCATAGTGAAGAGGACCCTGCCTGTTTAACATTCCTGCTTTCCCTAGTGACCTGTGTTTGAAAGGACCTTTATGGCCCCACCATGCCATCCTGTTGCTCATTAAAGAGTAGAACTCTCCTGCAAGTGGGACAATTAGCTTCAGGAAAAGATGAGCTCCCCTCTATGGTATTCAAAACAACCAGTAGAATGTGGTCAGTTTTGCAACCATATGCACACAAACAACAGAAATGAACTCAGCATGCTTCATGCATATATTTGAGCATACATTTTTTTGTTTTCTTTCTTTTTTCTTTTTTTTTTAAATATTAATTTTATATATGTGAGTACACTGTTGCTGTCTTCAGACACACCAGAAGAGGGTGCCAGATCCCATTACAGATGGTTGTGAGCCACCATGTGGTTGCTGGGAATTGAACTCAGGACGTCTGGAAGAGCAGTCAGTGCTCTCAATCGCTGAGCCACCTCTCCAGCCCCCATTTGAGCATAACTTACTCACTCATACTTAAGTAGGAAGAAATTAACTGCAAACAATTTGGGGAGTGATGCAGCCAGAAACAGAAGGGGTAAGTGAACTGATACATTATAATTAAAAGGCAAAAAATAAATTTTAAATTAAAGAACCTTTACCCTAGAGAGATAGCTGAGAAGGTAAAGATGTTGCTAAAAGAATTCAGGTTTCACCATAAAATATTCTTTTGCTCTAATTCCATTCCCAGCCATTTCCTGCAGTTTTTTGGCCTCTGTGGATGCAGACACCTGCACACAGACACACACACACACAGACACACACACACACACACACACACACACACACACACACCCACACACACACGCGCACACACACACACACACACACATAAGACACACACACGGAGAGCTTTGCTAGAAACTTGGCAGGAATTTGACATTGAGCCAGGACATGAAAGTAAGCTGAGGCAGGAATTTTTTGCCTTGTTTGTTGCCTTGTGTGTCCTTTAACCTAAAACTGACCTTACTGGCATGTACTTAAAATGGTATAAAAACAAATGGTATAAAAAAACCTGTCTAAAAATTATTTTATATTAATTTTTATTTATACAAGTACACTGTAGTTGTCTTCAGACACACCAGAAGAGGGCATCAGATCCAATTATAGATGGTTGTGAGCCACCATGTGGTTCCTGGGAATTGAACTTTGAACCACTGGAAGAGCAGCCAGTGAGTGCTCTGTCTTTTTCCTTCTTAATCTTTGCTTCCTCCCTGGAAAACCCGTTAACTGTCTACTCAGCTGGCTTTGCTCTGTGCGTGTGTGTGTGTGTCTGTGTGTGTATGTGTGTGTACATATATGTGTGTGTACATAAATGTGTGAATATATATATAAATGATTGTATATAATCATGACTTTTTTTAAGTACAAACTCAGTCATTTTATTTTGAATGTATTAAGCCTGTAGTTGCTTGACTCTGTGGATGTGAAGCCTGACTGTACATACAGAATACCAGGGACAGAGCCTGGCAGGTAAAGGCTCACTGGATCGATGGGTCAGTTCACACTGTCCCACTGTGTGCTGAGTACTGGGTCTGGACCTACTAATCCGTTCTCCACTGCACCATGAGTCTGAGATGTGGTCTGATGATGCTATGTTTTTATTCAGGGCCTTGGTTGTTGTTAGGACTGGTACCCAAGCTAGGAGTGAAAGGAAGTTTGTCTTCAGCAATCCTCCATTCGGAGCATCTTCTCTGCCAGCATTTGATGGTTGTCTTCTTCTCCTGGTCCCATTTGCTCAATGTCTTTCTGATCTTGGTCCTGAATGTAGATGGGTCCACTCCTATCAGAGCTACCCCATGAGGATTCCCAAGTTTTCATTATGTTTGACCTAGTTGAGCCCCATCTATCCACACAGCAAACATCTCCCTACATGCTGGGCAATGGATGTGCACTTGTTTGTGTCTTTGGAAAGCTATGATAGAAACGCTTGACTAAAATCATCTTGTAGTGAAAAAAGGGTTTGTTTGGCTTAAACTTCCTAATCCATCACCAGAGGAAGTCAAGATAGGACCTCAAGGCAGGAACTGGAGCAGAGACCATGGGAGCACTGCTTATTGGCTGGTTCTCATGGCTTGCTTGCTCAGCCCACTTTCTTTTTATAGATATTAACTTAAGTATTTCTTATGTACATTTGGCAAACATCCCCTTCCCTCCCCCTCCTTCCTTATGGGTGTTCCCTCCACCCTCCCCCATTGGCCGCCCTCCTCCCGACAGTCTAGTTCACTTGGGGGTTCAGTCTAGTATTCCAGGGCTCTTCCACTGGTGTTTCATTAGGATATTCATTGCTACCACGGTGTCAGAGTCTGTGTCGTCCGCATATGGTCTTTAGGTAGTGGCTTAGTCCTCCTGGAAGTTTGGTTGCTATATTGTTGTACATATGGGGTCTCGCTCTTCAAGCTCTTTCCAGTTCATTCTCTGATTCCTTCAACTGGTCCCGTCAGTCTAGTGGTTTATTGGCATTCAGCTTCTCTTGTATTTGCTGTGGTTTGCTGTGTCTCAGGATCGGGATCTACATCCGCTCCTGTCGGTCTGCACTTCTTGTTTTCATCCATCTTTGTCTAATTGCGGTGGCTCTATATGTATGGGGCCACATGTGGGGCAGGCTCTGAATGGGTGTTCCTTCAGACTCTGTTTTAATCTTTGCCTCTCTATTCCCTGCCAAGGGTATTCTTGTTCCCCTTAAAGAAGGAGTGGAAGCTTCCTTCACATTTTGATCATCCGCCTTGAGTTTCATTTGTTCTAGGTAACTAGGGTAATTCAAGCATTTGGGCTAATAGCCACTTATCAGTGAGTGCATACCATGTATGTCTTTCTGTGATTGGGTTAGCTCACTCAGGATGATATTTTCCAGGTCCAACCATTTGCCTACGAATTTCATAAAGTCGTTGTTTTTGATAGCTGAGTAATATTCCATTGTGTAGATGTACCACATTTTCTGTATCCATTCCTCTGTTGAAGGGCATCTGGGTTCTTTCCAGCTTCTGGCTATTATAAATAAGGCTGCGATGAACATAGTGGAGCACGTGTCTTTTTTATATGTTGGGGCATCTTTTGTGTATAATGCCCAAGAGAGGTATAGTTGATCCTCAGGCAGTTCTTTGTCCAATTTTCTGAGGAACCCAGACTGATTTCCAGAATGGTTGTACCAGTCTGCAACCCCACCAACAATGGAGGAGTGTTCTCTTTCTCCGCATCCTCGCCAGCATCTGCCCTGAGTTTTTTGATTCTAGCCATTCTCACTGGGTGTGAGGTGAAATCTCAGGGTCTTTTGATTTAGCATTTCCTTGATGACTGAAGATGTTATCATTTTTAAAGCTTTCAGTCACATTTGCAATTCTCAGCTGTGAATTCTTTTGTTTAGCTCTGAAACCCCATTTTTAATAGATATTTATTCCTGCGTCTAACTTTTGAGTTTCGGTATACATGGATATAAGGTCATTTGTTGTAGGATTAGAAGATCTTTCCCAATCTGTTATTGCTGTTTTGTCCTAACCAGTGTCCTTTTTGCTCATAGAAGCTTTGTAGTTTTAAGGATCCCATTTGTTTATTCTCTTGATCTTAGAGTATGCTTTATTGGCGCGTTCAGGAAATTCTTTCCTAGTCGCCCAAGGTGGTTCCAGATGCTTCCTGAAGCCTTTTTCTTCTATTAGTTTGAGGTGTC